>NC_138764.1:104610457-104823308 GCF_965113315.1 Podarcis vaucheri
ACCGGCCAATCAAATCAAATTAAATCACATCACATAAATTCCGAATTACAAAGCCGAATTTTAAGATCCGAAGGGGGATTCTGATCATCTTCTTGCTACTGCGTTAATGTCCAAATCAGTCCAGAGTTCATAATTCTATCCAGTCTTATCTTGCTGTTTCCACATCACATCTTGTTCATATATTTTCTCTTTTTTCTTTATGATCTCTTCTGATAGTCTCCTTAAGCCGATAAACACCAATAATAATACTCCTGTGTGAATTTTTCTGTTCTTCCAGTCCTCTAATCGAGATGGTTTCCATATATCATCGCCTTCATAGATAACATCGCTCTTTCCATCATTAATTACAGAACTGTCGCTCTTAAGTCCCTCTGAGGAGTTTCGCCCACAATATAAAAACAGCTCTATTTCTCTATTTCTCCTCCCAGACTTATGTCCTCCGACAGAACTTCCCAATATGGCGACGGCATTTTTAACTGCGTCATTCCAAAGCCCTTATACATTCCACGCTCTTCTTAAAACATGCTTTGGTTCGAAAGTTTATCTCCACACAGCCTTAAATCCACAGCTTAAGTCCTTAAAACAACATTTCTGACTTGCGCCGAGGGCCTTCTGGCGGTTCCCTCACTGTGAGAAGCCAAGTTACAGGGAACCAGGCAGAGGGCCTTCTTGGTGGTGGTACCCGCTCTGTGGAACACCCTCCCAGCAGATGTCAAAGAGAACAACAACTACCAGACTTTTAGAAGACATCTGAAGGCAGCTCTGTTTAGGGAAGCTTTTAATGTTTGATGCATTACTGTATTTTAATATTTTGTTGGAGGCCGCCCAGAGTGGCTGGGGAAGCCCAGCCAGATGGGCGGGGTATAAATAAATTATTATTATTATTATTATTATTATTATTATTATTATTATTATTATTACTACTACTACTACTACTACTACTACTACTACTACTACTACTACAACCTGGAACCTTCCTTACACCGAGAAAGAGAGAGAGAGGGAGAGACTGTTTGTATGTACAATGGTACCTCGGGTTACAGATGCTTCAGGTTACAGACTCTGCTAACCCAGAAATAGTACCTCGGGTTAAGAACTTTGCTTCAGGATGAGAACAGAAATCAGATAGTGGTGTTGCTGCGGCAGCAGGAGGCCCCATTAGCTAAAGTGCTACTTCAGGTTAAGAACAGTTTCAGGTTAAGAACGCACCTCCAGAACGAATTAAGTTCTTAACCTGAGGTACCACTGTATTATGTGATGCTGGACTGTGCAAGCATAGGACTGGGTTCCTAGTGGCTTCGGTGGGTAGCTAAAAGTTCCCAGGCAAGAGGCATTCAAATTTATATGCATATGTGCAAATTTACAAAGAATCGGTAGAATTTACATTTCACGGCGTGCAAACACATTGATTCCCCCTCCAAATCACACTAGATACATTTTCCGATTCATTTGCACCGCTTCCCAGATCACGCAGAATCAGTTCAATTTATTTAACCATTACTCCCAATTAATTCCCCACGCGGATGATCTGGATCCTGTTCCGCAATCAATTTCTCTTCATTTGCCCCCCGTTAGTGGATATTACATCATTACCCCTCCCCCTAATTAAATTAAAGTCACAACAAATCGGGTGCTCACTGAGACTGAGCAAGTGGTGGAGGGGGGGGTTGTTTTATTATTATTTTACTCTGAGACAAGGTGGTGGCCTTTCTTCTTTGATAATAAAAATAACTTAAAGCAGAGGGCAAGCCAGGCCACCACCATTGCTTTTCCCGTGCACTTGCGGTTTTAGCACTGCATAGCACACCACGACGACAGCTCAGCAGCGCACTTGCCTTTGCTGAAGAATTTAAAAGAAGAAAAAGAAGAGGTGTTTTCACCGCACAGCTGATGTGTGCTGCTAGCACTCGGCTCACACACAGAGAGAGAGTCACTGACAACAGGATTTAGGCAAGAGACCCAAAAGACCCAGGGCATAGATTCCAAGGAAGTTGGCTTGTTGTTTGGTTGGTTGGTTGCATTTATATATCATCTTGCTGTGGGTTAAACCACAGAGCCTGGGGATTGCTGAGCAAAAGGTCGGCGGTTTGAATCCCCACGACGGAGTGGGCTCCCGTTGCTCAGTCCCAGCTCCTGCCCACCTAGCAGTTCAAAAGCACGTCAAAGTGCAAGTAGATAAATAGGTACCACTCCGGTGGGAAGGTAAACAGCATTTCCGTGCGCTGCTCTGGTTCGCCAGAAGCGGCTCAGTCATGCTGGCCACATGACCCGGAAGCTGTACGCCGGCTCCCTCGGCCAATAAAGAGAGATGAGCGCCGCAACCCCAGAGTCAGCCACGACTGGACCTAATGGTCAGGCGTACCTTTACCTTTACCTTCCAAGGTGGTCATTCTCCTCCCCCCCCCATCTCATCCTCACAACAGCCCTGTGAGGTAAGACAGGCTGAGAGATGGTAACTGGACCAAGGTCACCCAATGAGCTTCATTGCTGAGTGGGGATTTGAACCCTGCATCACACTCAATATTGTCTACACTGACCGGCAGTGGCAATCCAGGATTTCTGGCAGGAGTCCTACCTGGAGGCATCATCAGCGATTGAATCTGGGGCCTTTTGCTTGCAAGACTCATTGTCTACCACTAAGCCATGGCGCCCAGCCCTCCTTTCATAACATCCTTGCTCATGCACACCTCTCCTTTTCGTAGCCAGACAAGTTTAGTGTCAACTGAATAATTCAAGAGCTGCTGTTTGCCAGGAGCTCCTTGGCTGTCCAGAAAGGAGAGCCAGAATGGAAATTCTAGCTGGGATTGCCCCGCGGAGAGGGAATGAGGACTCTGTTGGCCACAACACCCCATTGGGTTGAGTGACTTTGGGTCAAGCTTTAAAAAGCCTCTCTTGTATAGCTATGAGAGGACAGAGTGGAGAGGAATGGAATACAGTGGGACCTCAGGTTAAGAATGAATTCATTCCAGAGGTCCATTCTTAACCTGAAGCTGTTCTTAACCTGAAGCACCCCTTTGGCTAATAGGGCCTTCCGCTGCTGCCGTGCGATTTCTGTTCTCATCCTGAAGCAAAGTTCTTCACCCGAGGTACTATTTCTGAATTAGTGGTGTCTGTAACCTGAAGCGTCTGTAACCTGAAGCGTCTGTAACCCGAGGTACCACTGTACAGTGGACGCTCGGGTTGCGAACGTGATCCATGTGGGGTGTACGTGCACAACCCACAGCGTTCGCAACCTGTATCTGTGCATGCACGGGTTGCGATTAAGCGCTTCTGTGCATGTGCAAAGCGTGATTTTGCGCTTCCGCGCATGCGCAACTGCCGAAACCCGGATGTAACCCGTTCCGGTACTTCCAGGTTTCGACGGTCCGTAACCCGAAAAAACACAACCTGAAGCGGCTGTAACCCGAGGTATGACTGTTAAGTCCTTCTTAAACTATGGAACCCCATTGTTAGACTATGGAACTCCCTTCTGGGTGGCTTTAAAAGAGGATTAGATAAATTCATGGAGGAGGAGAGGACTATTGATGTCTACTAGCCAGGATGCCTATGCTATACCACCACAGTTGGAGGCAGGAATGCCAACTTGGCCCCACGACTGTGGGTACCCGGGGCTATGGGTGCCATGCAGCGTGCACAGCCCTGGCACCAAATATTTGTGGGTGCCTGGCCCCTTCATGGGGAATGTTGTGGGTGCTTTGGCCCCAGGGAGTTGGCACCTATGGTTGGAGACAGTGATGCTTCTGAATGCCAGCTGATGGAAACCACAAGAGGGTTTTTCTGCTCGGACCCTCCTTTCCCACAGGCACCAGGGTTGGCCATTGTGAGAACAGAATGCTGGACTCGATGAGCAATTGGCCTCATCCAGCAGGACCTTCTTATGTTCTTAGTTCATGTACAGCCTTGGTGTTTTATGGCAAGAATTGGGGAGTCGGGGGTCCTGCTAAACTGGTGAAGCAACATGGAGAAGTCAACTCTCCCCGGCAGAAAAACTGTTAAGAGGATGAGGCTATCAGGAAAAAAACAAACTTGAATCCGTTCCAAACATGCCCTGGAACAAAATCTCCCCCAGTGCTCTCATTTGGAAATGTACCTTAGCTCAATCAAAACATGGTTTAATATTCACAGGACGAAAATAGTTCCTTGCTGGAGCGTAAATAGATAGTTCAACCTGTTTGAAAATGCCCCCCCTCCCCCTTCATATGTGCTGCAATCCACGCTTCGCTGAAGTCAAGAGCAAAACCCACACTGGTTTTTAATTACAGTTTTCTGACGGCTTTTGTTTGTCTGTCCGTTGTCCCCCCCTCCTGCAGCCTGAAATGTTCCATTGTGTGTCCATCATGACAATTTAGAAAATCTGCTCACCCCACACTCTTCTCTACCCCAGTCCTTCCTCTTTTCTCTTATGCTGGCATAGAATTCCGATTAATTTCTTGGAGGGAGAGAGAGAGAGAGAGAGAGGGTCTTCTAGTGGCACCTTAAAAACTTTCAAAGTTATTATGGGATGTGCCTTTGTGGATTACAGCCTGCTTCATCAAAAGCATTCAGTGCTGTCCTGCAGTACAAATATCTGTGTCTGGGTGGGGCAGAGGATGATAAACCATGAGGTCAGGTGGGGAAAATGCCAAAAAGTACAGACAATTACAGCATCCCTGAAATCATACATATAAGTACTTGCAAGCCGGGATAGAATTTAATGCATCTGGTGAAGTGGACTGCAGTCCCTGAAGTCTTACGCCATTATCATAGAATCGTAGAGTTGGAAGGGATCAACAAGGGCTGTCTGACCCAACCCCCTGCAAGGCAGGAATCTCAACTAGATCATACATGACAGTTGGCCATCTAACCTCTGCTTAAGAATCACAACCTCCCAAGATAGTCCTTTCCACTGTTAAACAGCTCTTACTCTGATAAATTTCTTCCTGGTGTTTAGTTAGAATCTCCTTTCTTGTCACTTGAATCTGTTGATTTGGGTCCTACCCTGCAGAGCAGGAGAGAATAAGCTTTCTCCATCCTCCACATGACGATCCTTTTGATAGCTGAAGATGGCTATCATATCTCCTCTCAGTCTCCTCTTTTTCTAGGCTAAACATACTCAATTCCTCAAGCAATCCTCCTCATAAAGCTTGGTTTTCCAGACCCTTGATCATCTTAGTTGCCCTCCTCTGCCCATGTTCCAGCTTGTCAACATCCTTTCTAATATGTGATGCCCACTTCTGTGGGTGCAGCCTAGAATAGTATTAGCTTTTTTTGCTGCTGCATCACAGTGCTCCCCCAAAGACCTTAGAGCCCAGGCAGATTTGTATGGGAGGTTTGGGATAATACGCTCCTTCGCATCTCTCCCAGGATCTATCCGGTATAAATCTCACTTCTCTTTTTCTTTTTGTGGGAGAATACCATTTAGAATGTTGTTGTTGTTTAGTCGTTTAGTCGTGTCCGACTCTTTGTGACCCCCTGGACCAGAGCACGCCAGGCACTCCTGTCTTCCAGTGCCTCCCGCAGTTTGGTCAAACTCATGCTGGTATCTTCAAGAACACTGTCCCACCATCTCGTCCTCTGTCGTCCCCTTCTCCTTGTGCCCTCCATCTTTCCCAACATCAGGGTCTTTTCCAGGGAGTCTTCTCTTCTCATGAAGTGGCCAAAGTCTTGGAGCCTCAGCTTCAGGATCTGTCCTTCCAGGGAGCACTCAGGGCTGATTTCCTTCAGAATGGAGAGGTCTGATCTTCTTGTAGTCCACGGGACTCTCAAGAGTCTCCTCCAGCACCATAATTCAAAAGCATCAATTCTTCGGCGATCAGCCTTCTTTATGGTCCAGCTCTCACTTCCATTAGAATAGCCTGGGCCTGAGCCATACATACATGAAATGGTGTTTGCCCCATCAGCTGTCACGGCGCCCCAAACAGTGACTTGCAACATGCAGATGGAGCAATATGTCGCTTGCAGAGAGCATGCTGCTGAACTGGCCTGCAATCTTTAGCACTGTGACGACGACAACAGAATATTTGCACTTGACTCTGTGGAACCTTTTTGGGTTCGGTGAACCTTTCAGAAAGATGGGGTGCAGGGAAAGCGTGGCAGCAGAGGTGCGGTGGAAGCAGGGACGAGTGTGTCAGTATTTGCAATAAACACCTAAAAGAAAAGCCTTTTTTGGGTAGCAGCAGAACTACGTCTCCCCCAAACACCTACACGAAGTGCAGATTGATGGGCAGATGGTTGACACAGTCGTCGGCAGCAGGAGCCAAGGATCCTGTCGTCATCCGGCCCTGCGAGGAGTACAGTGCTACAGCTCCATGTGGCTCTGGGAGACCAGCTGTTCCTGCCTCCTTCTCTGGCACATTTGATCAGTGCAATGAGCTGTCTATAAAATCTCCTCCCCATCACAGCACCCATTTGATGGGCGTTTCACTAGAAGTCGGGTGAAGGTTGGTTCTGGAGCTGGCAGACCTAGAGGGAGGGAGACAAACGTTCTACAGACGTCCTTCCCTCTCCATGTAAACTACCATATTTTTTGCACCATAACACTCACTTTTTTCCTCCTAGAAAGTAAGGGGAAATGTCTGTGCGTGTTATGGAGCGAATGCCTGCGGGTGGCGGTGGGGATCTGCTGCAGTCGTGAGCAGAGGATCCATGGTTCCCCTTCCTTCCCTCCTCCGTGGTTACAAAGCATGGATCCACATGGATCCTCAAGATTTTTGCATTGGGCTACTCCAAACTCACTGTCAGATCACATATCTGTGGCTACAGCATGAACCACAAAAATCATATATTTAGAATATTTTTTTCTTGTTTTCCTCCTCTAAAAACTACGTGGTCTGGTGCGTGTTATAGAGCAAAAAATACGGTAATTTTCTGCCTACAGCTGGCCTGAGGGAGGATCTACCTGCAACAGGTATGAGTGCCCCCTGGAGGACAGGAGACAGCAGTGCAAAGGAAGTGCAGGATGACCAACAGACACAAGCCTGCTCTGTTGGTAACAAGTGATCGGAGCTGCCTCTTTCGCCACCACCTGGAATGGCTCTTGTGCTTTTAAAGATGGCGGACTCTCCTTCACTGGAGGTTTGTAAACAGATGGTCACCTGGCAGGGAAACTTTAGTCACGATTTCTGCATCACAGGGGGTTGGGCTAGATGACCTTTGGGGACATTTCCAACTCTATGATTTTATGATTCTAAAAGTGAAAGGGATGGTGAAAAAAACACTCCTGCTTGTTGATTTTCTTAAGGAGAAACGGAAACTGTCTCCCTGGCCTTCTGCCACCCCTGTTGAAGCATCCTTTACCTAGGTTGTGCTGCGGCTGTGGGAAGTGGTGGCTGTTTGGGGTGAGATCTTGTGAGATTTGGGGGCGAGCTCGTGAGATCTCACTGGAAACCATAGGAGGAAACTCCTACGAGCCAAAGTTCCTTCGCGCCCCCCCAAAAAACCCCACAAGGTCTACTCACATCAAAAGTCTTGCTAGGATGCATATACATATACAGTGATGAAAATCAGGCAGGCAATAATCCTAAAACATTACAAATATCCATAGTCCAGTTCAAAATGGCAATTGCTCTCTGGAGGAGAACAAAGATACTGTCTTCACCCATCGCAAATAGGAAAAAGTGTGTGAGTTGCAGGTAGGAATTAACCCATTGTACAGTGGAACCTCTGGTTAAGTACTTAATTCGTTCCAGAGGTCTGTACTTAACCTGAAACTGTTCTTAACCTGAAGCACCACTTTAGCTAATGGGGCCTCCTGCTGCTGCCACGCCGCTGGAGCACGATTTCTGTTCTCATCCTCAAGCAAAGTTCTTAACCTGAAGCACTATTTCTGGGAAAGCGGAGTCTGTAACCTGAAGCGTATGTAACCTGAAGCATATGTAACCCAAGGTACCACTGTATTTTCCCCCACCACCAGGTTTGGAAGTATGATGTCATAGTCCCCCCCCTCCACGCGGGTTCTGAAACAGCAGGCTACCTTTGTCCCGGTTTCCAATTGTCTAGCAATCCTGCCTTTGTGATTTTGTCTGCAAATCCTCCCACAGGGAGTTCGAGTCAGTGTCAGCAGTACAGAGCCAGACAAATCAGTGTCCTGTCTCATCTTAAGGCACCTCTGTTGGTGCTGCTTCTTGTGGGAATGTTCAGGGATGCAGGAGAGGATATACTGATTATAGCCTTTCCAACTTGTGTTAACAAGTTCACAATTTAGCAGAGTAACATTCCCCTTTTTAAACTCACAGCGGATGCGTTAGCTCAGACTCGCTAAAGCCTCTATAATAACTGTTCTGGTATTTCCCCCTTATTCCCTCATACAAGATAAGACACAACACATTCTTCTATAAAAGTACAGTATAAAAAAGAGTTTACTCACATTCTGTTCACAATCGGATCCCAGAAGGCAGACTTAGCTTAGAAAAGTAACATACACCTGGCAACTATCTCATAAGGAGACAGTCCCTTTGTCCTCTCTTGGCTGGAAGAGAGCATCTTTGGCTAAGCAGATGTTGCTTCTTCAATGCATGTAATAATAATAATCATCATCATCATCATCATCATCATCATCATCATAATATCTTTATTGTCATTGCCCCCTTCGGGGACAACGAAATTGTAGTCAAAGGGAGAGAGATGGCTGCCCTGCCCTGTGCTTTTGTGGTTACCTGCACAGGTGAGGCCACACCCACCTCTAGTCACAGTTTACCTGCTGGCTGGACAAACATTCCTCCCCATGTGTAAACACGTTCACTCTTGGAATGTTGTACTTGACTGCTCTTGTGTTTCACATCCCAGAGCCCGCCCAATCATCCAACTCAACCAGGATGCAGCTTCAGTACCTGAGAAGGCATTGGCTCACATTAACCCTTTGTTCCCTGGGCACTTCCCCTTCCTCTTCTCTTCCTTACTCCTAGGGCAGAGACCTGGTCTACTCGCTGATGAGATTCACATAGTGGTGCTGTGTGAACAACTGTGCAATAATTATCCCCAGTATAAATGGTTGCTATCTTGTGAGGGCTTTGTGTGACGGTGGAATGGCAGGATGTGCATTTACTTATTTATTTGAACCAAGCTGAGCAGAAGCATGATCCCAACCACTTAGAAGCGAAACTGGAGGTTCTCAGACAGCCTGGTAGAGCACAAGTGAGGAATTATTATTATTATTATTATTATTATTATTATTATTATTATTATTATTTATACCCCGCCCATCTGGCTGAGTTTCCCTAGCCACTCTGGGCGGCTCCCAATCAAGTGTTAAAAACAATACAGCATTAAATATTAAAAACTTCCCTGAACAGGGCTGCCTTCAGATGTCTTTTAAAGATAAGATAGCTGCTTATTTCCTTCACATCTGAAGGGAGGGAGTTCCACAGGGAAGGCGCCACTACCGAGAAGGCCCTCTGTCTGGGTCCCTGTAACCTCACTTCTCGCAATTAGGGAACCGCCAGAAGGCCCTCGGCGCTGGATCTGTGTCCGGGCTGAACGATGGGGGTGGAGACGCTCCTTCAGATATACTGGACTGAGGCCATTTAGGGCTTTAAAGGTCAGCACCAACACTTTGAATTGTGCTCGGAAACGTACTGGGAGCCAATGCAGATCTCTCAGGACCAGTGTTATGTGGTCTCGGCGGCCGCTCCCAGTCACCAGTCTAGCTGCCGCATTCTGGATTAATTGCAGTTTCTGGGTCAACTTCAAAGGTAGCCCCACGTAGAGCGCATTGCAGTAGTCCTGAGACCCTCCCGTCCTTGCTGGACTACAATGTCAATCATGCCTGACCATTGTCCCATGTTGACTGCAGGGGCTGATGGGAGCTGGAGTCCAATGACACCTGAGTGTTACAGGTCACCCACCTTTGCAGCAGACTTTCAAGAAGGATTCCATCTAGACTGATCAGAGCTTCTTGCTCAGATTGAGCAACCAAACAGCAGTGGTGGAGGAAACCTCTCTGGCGCCTGGGGCGGGGCGCTGAGGGGCAGGGCGAACCCCCTAGCGGCGCATGTGCAACGCCCATACAGATGGCGCATGCACGGTGCCCGAACGGATGATGCTCAAGTGGCAGCCTGTACAGACAATGCATGCACGGCAGCCTGTATCGGCGCCGCACACCCTCGGTTGCTCTACAGCTGGGGGGGCAGTGGGCCATCTTGTCACCCCCCCTGGTGGGACCTGGGGTGGACCGCCCCCGCCCCCCTTCATACGCCCCTGCCAAGCAGGGGCCAGCAGTTATACGAGGCCAAATGCAACCATATTGGCTTAGTGCCATTACCTGATCCTTGCTGGGATGGAAACCACACTACACTTTCCAGCCAGCCGCAGTGGTGGCGCTCTGTGGCCCTGGACATCAGGCCAGCAGCTTCCTCTAGAGGTGCAAGGAAAAAGACTCCTGGTCCCATTGCAATAATTTGCAGTTTGGTCCCCTCCAGGCTTGCGGTTCTCCGGTCTTCACCTGTTGTCTTCCGCATGCCCCCTCTCTCTTCTGCGCAGGTACCTGCGGACCCTGTACCTGGGTCTCCAGAGCCGCTGGCAGTCGGAGCATCGCCGGCGGCACTTCTACTGGAGGATGATGTTCGAAAGCGCCGACATCAGCATGCTGCGGCTCCTGGAGACCTTCCTCAAGAGCGCCCCGCAGCTGGTGCTGCAGCTCAGCATCATGGTGCAGCAGAACAGGATTGATCCATTGCAGGGTGAGTCGAGCCTGCGGAGAAGACCCCTCAAAGCCCATCAAAGTCCTCACCCAACTGGTGGTGATTTAAGTTGATTGCGCCTAAGTACAGGGATGCCTGTACAGCTGATTTGGAGGCCTTTTACTACAAGCCCAGTTCTCCAAAAGATGGGTTGTTGATTTTTTGGCGATAAGGAAAATGCGCTAGGAATGTGTGGGATGACGTTGGCTTTGTTGCAACCTCATTTAACCTCCCTAAAAACAAATCATAACAAACGCCCCGTGGGCAACTTATCTGTTGCTCCCGTCAATAAATTCTCGACCAGATTATGGGAGGAGCATTTGATTCAGTAACTGGGGAGCACAGCATCACTTTTTCCTTTCCCTAACTTTCATAGGAGAGACGCAGGTGGCGCTGTGGGTTAAACCACAGAGCCTAGGAATTGCCGATCAGAAGGTCGGCAGTTCGAATCCCCGCGACGGGGTGAGCTCCCGTTACTCTGTCCTAGCTCTTGCCAACCTAGCAGTTCAAAAGCACGTCAAAGTGCAAGTAGATAAATAGGTACCACTCCGGCGGGAAGGTAAATGGCGTTTCCGTACACTGCTCTGGTTCGCCAGAAGTGGCTTAGTCATGCTGGCCACATGACCCGGAAGCTGTACGCCGGCTCCCTTGGCCTATAGAGCGAGATGAGCACCACAGCCCCAGAGTTGGCCACGATTGGACCTAATGGTCAGCGGTCCCTTTACCTTTTAACTATCATAGGAACTGAGCATGCTGAGGCTTATTTCTGAGCAAACATGGCTAGAATTCCACTCTTCCCCAGAGCCCTTTGCACAAATCCAGCTATCATTTTTGGGCAGGTGATGCATGAATGTAACAGCATTTGCACCTGAGATTTAATATTAACAATCAAGTCAATGCTGCAATTATTTCATTTCACCCCAAGTATTTCCATATTTTTTAAAAAGAAAGAGAGAGGTAAAAAAAGTTATATTTTCCACACCTTCAAAATTTTCAGAAATGTTGTATCTCTTCCTGTCCCTCAATCCTTTACCCTGTAGTGCTCACTTTCTCCACCTTGCTGTTGCTCCTGCAATTGTACACCTGCAATTTTACCTCTTTCTTTCCATTTTCAGGCTGTCACCTTCTTTCTGTCCTCTCTCCATCTTCCCCGCACCCTCTACTCATGCTTCCTGTTTCCACAATAAAAATGACTCTGCTAAGCCAGAGCATAGAATAATAGAAATGTAGAGTTGGAAGGGTCCCCCAAAGGCCATCTAGTCCAACCCCTGCAATGCAGGAATCACAGCTGGAGCATCCATGACAGATGGCCATCCAACCTCTGCTTGGAAACCTCCAAGGAAGGAGAGTCTATAATTTTAATAATAATAATAATAATAATAATAATAATAATAATAGTAATATAAAAATAAAAAATACCCCGCCCTCCCCAGCCAAGACCGGGCTCAGGGCGGCTAACACCAGGTATAATACAACTTAAAAACAAGATTAAGTACATTAAAATGCAGCCTCATTTCAGTAGAAACTCAAATCAAAAACTTTTGGGGATGAAAACATCGAGTCTTCACCAAGGCCAACTATCCAGACTGGTCCTACGTGGGTCAGAAAAAAGCCAGGGGAGTCCCCAAATAGGAGTTCCATCACAGGAGGAGAAAGGAAAAGGGAAAGAGGGGAAAGGGATCAAGTTGATTTCAAGCCAAAGGCCTGGCAGAACAACTGTCTTACAGCCCTGCAGAAAGACATCAGATCCTGCCAGTGGCGTAGCGTGGGTTGTCAGCACCCGGGGCAAGGCAAGTAATTTGCGCCCCCTAACCCGTGGATTTGCGCCCCCTAACCCTAACCCCCAGATGTTGCGCCCGGTGCGGCCGGCCCCCCCTGCACCCCCCACGCTACGCCACTGGATCCTGCAGGGCCCTGGTCTCATGAGGCAGAGCATTCCACCAGGCCAGGGCCAGTGTTGAAAAGGCCCTGGCTCTGGTTGAGCCTAATCTGACTTCCTTAGGGCCCAGGACCTCTAGGGTGTTGCTATTTATGGACCTTAAGGTCCTCCACGGGGCATACCGAGAGAGGCAGTCCCATAAGTCTCTGAGGGAGACTCTTCCACTGTAGAACAGCTCTTACACTCAGAAAGTTTCATAGAATCATAGAATCATAGAGTTGGATTAGACCACAGGGGCCATCGAGTCCAACCCCCTGCCAAGCAGGAAACACCATCAGAGCACTCCTGACATATGTACTTCCTGATTTTTAGCCGAAATCTCTTTCTTGTCATTTGAATCCATTAGTTTGGGTTCTACCCCCTGGAGCCATGGAAAACAATCTGGCCCCATCAGCAGTTACCAGTCTTTTTAGTTTTAGGAAATGGGAAGTCCGGTGCAGTGCATCGAGGAGGCAAAACACAATGCTCTCTCCATACTTCCACAAATCTCTCCTGTGCCCCTCAGCTCCTCCACCCCATGCCCTAAGCAGGTCAAATGCTTCATAAGGAACAGATTCCTTCTCCCAGCAGTGGTCTGTCACAGGCATCACTGGGAGAGAGAGGGGCATGATGCTGAAGGTGACAAAGAGGATCTCCTGCCAGCGTGTTTGCACTGCGCTGGCCTCCTGATCGTTACAGGGTGTCCCCCTCTTTTCTTTCCAAACTGCTCCACCCTCCTACAGCTCGTCTTTCTCTGTGTGCTATATAGTTCCTTGAGGTGGGCATGACCAGCATTACAGACGCGGCCACAAAGTTGTGACCCAATCCCCTCTTATCTATTGATTTCCTTGCATCCCATGTTTTCTCAAAGGAGTTCAGGGTGCACAGACAATTCTCCCCCTCTCCGTTTGATCCTCAACAACAACCCTGTGAGGCAGTTTAGGCTGGGAAGCAAGGACTGGCATCCAAGGTCACTCCCAGTGAGTTTCATGGCCAACAAGTGGGGATCTGAACCCCAGCCTCCCATAAACCCTAGTCCACTGCTCTAACCACCACACCACGATTGGCTCCAGTTCTTGACATTTCCTAAACCATGACTCTGTTCTTCCTGCCTGTGTGCCTTTCTCACATGCACACAGGGTCAGGCTAGCACCAGAATCCTCCTGTTCATCCTTCCATCACTCCAGTCTCTCTCCATGACCTCTGTCTCCTGCCCTCCTCTTGGATCCACTCCTTTTCTCCTCCTGTCTCCACCTCCCTCTCTCTCTCTCCCTGTGATCCCTCAGTAAGACCGTTTCTCTTCCCCCTAATTCCCGGCTTTCCCTTTCTCTCTCTCTCTCTCTCTCACCTGGGCAGGTCTCTCGGCTTCCGCCTCGCTGGTGTCCCTGGCCTGGACGCTGGCTTCTTACCAAAAGGTGCTGCGGGACTCCCGGGAAGACAAGATGCCCATGTCCTACAAGGGGGCGGTGACGCAAATCCTCTGGCACCTCTTCACCATCGCCGCCCGGGCCATCGCCTTCGCCCTCTTCGCCTCGGTGTTCCACCTCTACTTTGGGATCTTCATCGTCACCCATTGGTGCATCATGACCTTCTGGATCATCCAAGGCGAGACGGATTTCTGCATGTCCAAGTGGGAGGAGATCATCTACAACATGGTGGTGGGCATCATCTACATCTTCTGCTGGTTCAACGTCAAGGAAGGCCGCAGCCGCTGCCGCATGTCCATCTACTACATCATCATCCTGTCGGAGAACGCCGCCATGACGGGCCTCTGGTACTGGTTCAGGGACCAGAGCGGGGTCCCCGAGTCCAACGCCTTAATTGTCGTCTGCGTAGTCACCTCCAGTTTCGCCTTAGGGGTCTTCTTCATGTTCATCTACTACTGCCTCTTGCACCCCAACGGAACCATTTTCGGGCCGCACGGCGGGGGCTGTGTGTGCGGCGAGGAGCCCACAGCGGTCCCTTGCGGGGCGGGGCCCCCGGCCGACGTCGTCACCAGCCCCCCGCGCTCCTTGCCGAGGACTACAGGGGCCGAGAGGGAGGGCGTGCCGGGGGACAGAGACAGCTGCGTGCCGGTCTTCCAGGTGAGGCCCAGTGTCCCCCCCACGCCCGTCGCCCGGGCCCCACGGACAGAGGGGCCCGTCATCCGCATCGACTTGCCCCGCAAGAAATACCCTGCCTGGGATGCCCACTTCATCGATAGGCGCCTCCGAAAGACCATCCTGGCCTTGGAGTACACCTCGCCCGCTACTCCGCGCCTGCAGTACCGCACGGTGGGGGTCTCTCAGGAGCTGCTGGAGTACGAGACCACGGTGTAAAGCGGAGTCCCCCCCTCCCGTGGGGGCCTGGAGCCACACCGCAGGGGCCCTTCC
The DNA here is from genome assembly GCF_965113315.1 of Podarcis vaucheri. NCBI lineage: Eukaryota > Metazoa > Chordata > Lepidosauria > Squamata > Lacertidae > Podarcis > Podarcis vaucheri. The sequence continues at coordinate 104,625,403 of NC_138764.1, forward strand.
CAACCCCAAGGGCCACGCCTGGCTCCTCAGCAGCCAGAGCGAGCTGGCCTTGTGGTCCTCTCCCCGCCATCTTTAGGGCGAGGCGACGGAGACCCAGAAAGCAGCGTCTTGACCCCAATGTCTCGTCAGCAACTTTGATTTGGTCTTTCTTTCTGTCCCCCCAACTCACACACACACAGCACTGACGACTCCTGGTCCCCAACTCCTCCAGAGACAGGGGTGAGCTTGATTGAGGCCAATTGGTGCTATCTCTTCTCCCCCAGCTCGCTGCCCGGCCGTAAGGTTGCTTCTCACCCCCCCATCCCCCTCCCCATCCCTCAGGCAGGTGTGCTGTTTCTCCTCCTGCCTTGAATAGGGGGGGGGATGCCACCCATCCCCTTGATGCGCCCCTGTGAAGGAGGCCCTGTGGTCTCTCCCAAAATACCTCACCTGTTCACCTGAGCCCAGGTAGCTAAGGCTTCTCGAGTCCGTGGATTATTTGCTGACCTCTGGTTGTTGGGCAATGGGGAGAATAGGCCGCTGATCAGTGATGATGGGATCAGAGTTAACCTGTGGACAGGTGGCGGCGTTGATTCTGGGGACGCTAAAGGGTGCTGGAGAATCAAAAGATGGCTTCTGGGAGGGAGATTGGAGTGGCTCACAGGGGCTGGGGGTGGGCCTTTAGGGGCTGTGTGATACCTGCTGGCATCCGTGTGGGTTTGATGTGAGTGTCCGGAGCCACCTTCCCTTCCCTGGTGCCTTCCAGAAATTTTGGGCTACAACTCCCATCAGCCCCAGCATGATGGGAGTTGTAGTCCAAAACACCTTGATGGTACCAGAGAAGGCCGGTCTGGAGCACACTGGTAATATAAACAGACCCTTCTGTAAACAGACCATGGGGCTGAAACGAGAGCAGATTTAGCACTCGAAAACATGACTGCCCGTCTCATTCCTCGTCCATCTCCATTGGGTGTCCGTTTTCTCGCGACACGCGTCCCCTCATTTAAATATATGTAATTTGACATTGACAAGGAGGGCTTCCAGGAATGAATGGGTCTTCTTCCAAGCCGTGTGGGCATAAAAGGCGGGGCACGCACCGTTTATACGCCAAGCCAAGGAGCCGGTCTCTAAGGACATGTTACCTACATTGCAGTCCTATCTTGATTTCTATACCTCTTTTTCGCTTCCCCCTCCCCAAAGATCCCTGGGGGTTGTAGTCGGGTCAAGGTCGCCGACGGCGTTCTGCTAAAGAGAGCCCCAGCTTCCCCCTCATGGAACTACAGTTCCCAGGGTTCCTTGGGAGAGGGGGCGTGGCCATTGCACCACTTTAGTCTGTAGTGTAGATATATATGCCTTAAAGGAGGTGCTGTGAGTGTTCTAGCCAGGATCAAATGGGCTGTCGTCCCCCTTCCCCCCCCCCACTCAGCCCACTGAGGAAAGGGCTTCTCACCTGAGTGGGTTGGTGGCAGCAGCCGCTGCTTTGTGGCTTCCCAGATGATGTATTTTTTCCCAGCTGCCCCCCAAAAAGCTCCGTTCAGGCCGATCGCAGCAGTGTTGGCCCCGCGGGATGAGCGACCCAGAACAGAAGTGTATACATTAGGTGGGTATTCTTCTCCATAGCGCTATCAGTCTACATTGGTGCTTTTTTTTTTTTGGAATGACATGTAGAAAAGAAGAAGCGTCTATCTGTCATGGATGCTTTAGCTGGGACTCCTGCACTGCAAGGGGTTGGACTAGATGAACCACGGGGTCCCTTCCGACTCTACCATTTCGTGATTCTAAGGGAAAGCTAGCAGCCACATGGTTACAGAATAATGTGTGTGCGACTTGATCGGGCTGGATGGTAAGCAGATAATGACACACAGAGTCCCACTGGCCCGTCAAGTCCAGCACCCTGTTTTCAAAGCAGCCAACTAGATGGGAAACTGGCAAGCAGGATTTGAACCCAAGACCCCTCTCCCTTCCTGTGGTTTCCAGCAGCTGGTATACCGAAGCAATGCCGTCTCCAACTGTGGAGTCAGAGCAGAGCCATCATGGCTAAATAATATTAATAATAATAATAATAATAATAATAATAATAATAATAATAATAATTTGTTGGGCGGCCTCCAACAAAGACCAAAAATACACTAAAATGTCACACATTAAAAACTTCCCTGAACAGGGCTGCCTTCAGATGTCTTCTGAATGTCAGGTAGTTGTTTATCTCTTTGACATCTGGCTGGAGGGTGTTCCACAGGGCGGGTGCCACTACCGAGAAGGCCCTCTGCCTGGTTCCCTGTAGCTTTGCTTCTCGCAGGGAGGGAACCGCCAGAAGGCCCTCAGAGCTGGACCTCAGTGTCCAGGCAGAACGATGGGGATGGAGACGCTCCTTCAGGTATACTGGGCCGAAGCTGTTTAGGGCTTTCAAGGTCAGCACCAACACTTTGAATTGTGCCCGGAAACGTACTGGGAGCCAGTGTAGGTCTTTCAAGACAGGTGTTATGTGGTCTCGGCGGCCATTCCCAGTCACCAGTCTAGCTGCCGCATTCTGGATTAGTTGTAGTTTCCAGGTCGCCTTCAAAGGTAGCCCCACATAAAGCACATTGCAGTAGTCTAAGCGGGAGATAACCAGAGCATGCACCACTCTGGCGAGACAGTATGTGGGCAAGTAGCCCTTGATATCCCTTTCCTCCCTGTTTACCTGTTCCTGTCAATGTTTACCATCTAGCCTGATAAAAGAGTTCTGTATTCCTGCAACATGCTGCTTGGCCTAGTAAACCAACTGCCCTAATGAAGATTCGATTGTAAACTGCTCAGGGCAGGGGACTGTCTATTTCGCCTGTTCCAAAATGTCCAACAATGTGCATGGAGGGAGGCGGAGGCAACGGGGGAAATAGGGGAGGAGAAATAAGCAAAATAGCCAATTGTGATTGTTCCCACATATTTAATTTTCATATTTAAGTTGGGGGCGTGAGTTTTCTCCAAAGGCTTTTGGGGGGCAGAGGCTTAAATTTGAAATGTGGTGTGAGTTCTAATACTCATGCCTGCCCCCAAACCCGAAAATACAGTGCAAATAAAGTGATCCCTTTTATTTGACTAAATTTCAATGCAGTCCTCAGCATGGCCATTCCGCAGTCTGTCCCACTGAGAGCTGTAGCCTCAGTCTGCAATCCTGAACATCAAGGGTGGAGAAACTTTGCCCCTCCATATGCTGTTGAACTATAACTCCCATCAACCCAGGCTGGCACGGCCAGTGGCCGGGGTTGATGGGAAATGTAGTTCAACAACATCTGAAGGGCCAAAGCTTCTGTTCACCTGCAATGCGTACTTTACTGGGAGCAAGCCCTACTGAATCCAGTAAATATATTAAGGATGGTTCCAAATACAGCCTTTGAGCTATACAGCATTCTTTGTCAAGTGTACATACAGTATTCGACAGCAGAAAAACGAAAACAAAGACTAGATGAAAGGACCTGACCAGATTGATATGAACCTCAGCAGGGTGTGGGAAAAGAATAAAAAGGTACTGTATTTTTCGCTCTATAAGACGCACCAGACCACAAGACGCACCTAGTTTTTGGAGGAGGAAAACAAGAAAAAAAATATTCTGAATCTCAGAAGCCAGAACAGTAAGAGGGATCACTGCGCAGTGAAAGCAGCAACCCCTCTTGCTGTTCTGGCTTCTGGGATAGCTGCACAGCCTGCATTCGCTCTATAAGATGCACACACATTTCCCCTTACTTTTTAGGAGGGGAAAAGTGAGTCTTATAGAGCAAAAAATACGGTAAATGTAAAGGGACCCCTGACCATTAGGTCCAGTCGTGGCCGACTCTGGGGTTGCGGCGCTCATCTCGCTTTATTGACCGAGGGAGCCGGCGTACAGCTTCCGGGTCATGTGGCCAGCATGACTAAGCCGCTTCTGGCAAACCAGAGCAGCACACGGAAACGCCATTTACCTTCCCGCTGGAGTGGTACCTATTTATCTACTTGCACTTTGACGTGCTTTCGAACTGTTAGGTGGGCAGGAGCAGGGACCGAGCAAAGGGAGCTCACGGGGATTCAAACCGCCAACCTTCTGATCAGCAAGTCCTAGGCTCTGTGGTTTAACCCACAGCGCCACCCACATCCCGGGAAAAGAATAAGAGATCTTTAAAGGAACTAATTTGATTTGAAGTGCTAACCTTGCTCTTTGGGTTCCTATTGGACCTGTGTCATCCTTGATACAGGCCACATACATGATTAAGCATCCTTAGGTCTAGGCAGTGATGGGACTGGCCTCGAGGGGGAACGAAGAATGTGGAATAAGGGGCTGTGCTTTTTGGTCAGTAGAGAAATTGACTTGGATGAAAAGGTTGGAGGAAGCTATTTTAGCAGGGTCAGAAATGAGGCCTGTCAGCTGGGGGGCAGGGATATTACTGATGACAGGAATATGGCTGGTAAAAGATATGAAAGGGGAACATTCTGGTTTATTGAGTTGAAAATATTCTGTGCTGCCTTTTTTTGCTGCTGAGGCTTTGGAGGGAGAGCGGGATATTTTTAGAAACTGTCCATCAGTCCTACTGCTGACAAAAGCTCCCACCCAAATTAGTAAGCGAATTGTGCAAAATTATGGGTGGGCATTTGCTGGGTGTGGAATTTGATTGTCCAGCCCATTTGAATTTGACGCTAAACTACACACATACACAAACTTAACTGGATTAGAAAATTAGTCTCCAGCTCTAACTGAGCCTTGTGGATTCAGCACTCAGTGCTCACACATCCATATTTCTGTGATGAAGTAACTTGAATTTTGTGATGTGGGTAGATTATGTAAATAGGAACCACTGGTTCTGATGGGGATATGCAGAGCACTCGAACCCATTCAGCCCCTGAGATGCCACCAGCCATTGCGCAGCCGTTTCTGAGTTTATCTCTGGCTCCTATAAGGGCTAGAAACTTGTTTTGAAGAGCTGACAACCTAGGGCCAATTTTAAATTCTGCACTGCCGTGGTTCCAGCGCATGGAATGCACATGACCCTGCCTTTAACTGTGCAAGACCGAAGGGCAGCTACACAGCAGCCGCTTAGAGTCCCCTGGTGCTACATTTACTGCAAAAATATCTGCAGCTGCTAGGGCAGGGATAGGAGGAAGAGAAAAGCGGATTTGTTGCAGAGAGGAGAGAGGTCCCTGGCCCCACCTTAAACCTTGCTGCAAGAACGACGGCTGTGCAAAAGGCCCGGATCCGTTCTGCTTCCATTTTCCCCACCTTGTTTCACCAGCTCAGCTGAAAACAGTTGCCCATCGCTTTGCTTCCGCCCGATGTGAAAAACTATCTACCTCAGGCTGTGATTAGCAGTGTCCATTGAAGCCCCCCATACTACCAGCAGCAGCAGGGAGGGGACCTTAGGAGGGAGGGGGGCCTTGCCTGCATTCTCCCTCCCCTGAACAGCCCTGTGCCATCATGCACAGCTTGGACCCGGCAATTAGCAAAGCATTCCCAGCTTCTGTGGCAGATCAGCTGAGGCCCCCAACGGCTGCCAAGGTGCCTAGACAAAGGGGCCCGTTTGAAAGGGACAGTTTTGTCCCTGTTGCTCTACCCATTGAGTCTCGGCTATCAGGGAGCCTTCCTTGCTGTTAGGGCTATTTCGGGACTGGGAAAGGGTCTGAAAGGCTGGCTCTCAAATCCAGCAGCAGCAGAACGGAGGGTGTGATTGTGGAATGACCTATGTTGCAACGTCATCCCCAGGCTTGTGTGTTCCCACCTGTTAGGAGAGCAGCAGACAAGGTTTGCCCTCTTCTGTGGCAAGCAAGGTGCATTTATGGCTACTAGCCAGGAGGGCTAGGCTCAGTTGGCAGCAGCAACGCTTCTGAATACCCGTTGCTGGAAACCCCAGAAGGGGAGAGGGTTCTTGTGTTTGGATTCTGCTTCCTGGTTTCCCATAATAGGCAACTGTTCAGCCACTGCGAGAACGGGATGTTAGACTAGATGGGCCTTTGACTCTTCTTGTGTTCTCTGGAGACGTAGGCGGTGGCGTTTTGCTTTTCAGCTTAGCAAAATAAGTGACGCTGCAAAGAATATGGGAGCCCCTGTGTTCTTTATTACGAAGCGGCAAAATGCACATTGTCGGAAGGGTGGAGTGAAGGCAGGAGCCAGGCATTGAAGGCCCATGATCTGCTCCCCTGTCTCTGAGAATGTATCCTAATTTATTCTCAAAGCAGCCAAACTGGATCAGGACTACAGCAGCGGGGGGGGGGGGGAGGTTGAAATAGAGAAGTGAGTTGAAAATGGAGAAGTGGAGGGGTGCCCGGGGGAATAATTATTATTATTATTATTATTTATTTATACCCCACCCATCTGGCTGTGCTTCCCCAGCCACTCTGGGCAGCTTCCAACAAAATATTAAAGTACAGTAATGCATCAAACATTAAACAGGGCTGCCTTCAGATGTCTTCTAAAAGTCTGGTAGTTGTTGTTCTCTTTGACATCTGGTGGGAGGGCGTTCCACAGGGCGGGTGCCACCACCGAGAAGGCCCTCTGCCTGGTTCCCTGTAACTTGGCTTCTTGCAGGGAAGGAACCGCCAGAAGGCCCTCGGAGCTGGACCTCAGTGTCCGGGTAGAACGATGGGGGTGGAGACGCTCCTGCAGATATACAGGACCGAAGCCGAAGTGGGACATCTGGTGGGTCAGGGGCGCTGGCATTTGCCAGACCATGCCAGGTGCAGATGTTTGTCCTGATGGAAGATCCAGTTCTCCTCTGGGCCCTGGGCTTTTCGTGCCTGCCTGACTTGTGCTGACACCTCCAGTACAGTAGATATAAGCCACTTAGGAGACCACTAAGCTAAGCTAGGCCAAACAGCGCAGCAAAGGCTAAGGCTGAGGCAGGTTCTTTCCCTCTGAGAAAGGATAAGGGCCATAGCTCAGAGGCAGAACGTTTGCTTTTCATGCAGGAAGTCCCCAGCATTGCCAGGTAGGTCTGGGAAAGTCCTCAGGCTGAAGCCCTGCAGAGCCAGCCCAACACTGAGCTGGATGGACCAATACTCTGGTTCACCAGAAAGCAGCTTCCCATCTCACTGAGTTCCATGGTGCCAGTTGGCAGCGTCCTGGGAGGGCTCACCCAGCTGGAGGTTTGTGATGGGGCCGGGGGCTTCCTGGCCACCACGGAATCATAGAATGGTCGAGTTGGAAGGGGCCCTCCAAAAGCCATCTAGTCCAACCCCCTGCAATGTAGGTATTGCAGCGAAAGGATCCCTGACAGATGCCCACCTGACCTCTGCTTTGACTCTTCCATTGAGGGAAAGCTCACTTCCATCCATGTGAGTGGGACACCACCACGCAGATGTGGGCATTTAAAAATGACCAAACGGGTTGTCAAAGGGCTTACGGTTTTAACCGAAGTGTGAAGGAAACAAACTGCTGGATGGGGCTGATGTGAGCTGTAGGGCGAAACATCTGGAGGGCGCTGGGTCGGCAAAGGAGGTTGCTCGGCCGTGTGTTTGGCAGCTTGGTGATGGTTTCGTTGGCAGCTGCCATTGCTGTGCTCCAGACGTCCAGACGTCTTAGAACTTCTGGGTGCAGCCCATGTGAACCAGCTTCCCCTGGTTCAGTCTGAAGGAAGGCTAAAGTCATTGGCTAATCCTCTTGTGTGTGAAACAAAATCCTTCCAGTAGCACCTTAGAGACCAACTAAGTTTGTTATTGGTATGAGCTTTCGTGTGCATGCACACTTGGTATCTGAAAAAGTGTGCATGCACACGAAAGCTCATACCAATAACAAACGTAAAGGACCCCTGACCTTTAGGGCCAGTCGTGGCCAACTCTGGGGTTGCGGCGCTCATCTTGCTTTTCTGGCCGAGGAAGCCGGCGTACAGCTTCCGGGTCATGTGGCCAGCATGACTAAGCCGCTTCTGGCGAACCAGAGCAGCGCTCGGAAACGCCGTTTACCTTCCCGCCAGAAGGTATTTATCTACTTGCACTTTGATGTGCTTTCAAACTGCTAGGTTGGCAGGAGCAGGGACTGAGCAACGGGAGCTCACCCCATCGCGGGGATTCAAACCGCCAACCTTCTGATCAGCAAATCCTAGGCTCTGTGGTTTAAACCACAGCGCCACCTGTGTCCCCTATAACAAACTTAGTTGGTCTCTAAGGTGCTACTGGAAGGATTTTAAAAATTTTGTTTCGACTACGGCAGACCAACACGGCTACCTACCTGTAACTAGAACCTCTTGTGTGTGTTAAGGGTGGGCAGGGGGCTGGTTATGGTTACACAGTTATTGGGAAAGGGATTTGGCACAGGATCCTCGGAGCTCTCCAACGCTTTGTCCAAGGGCTGAAACCTAGCGCTGAAAACGAGGTCCCTAGCATCGCTCTGAATCGGATCACAGCTGCCTGTCTGCACCTTCCTCAACAGCTGAGCTTATTTTCGCTCCCTAGGAACCGAGACTCTATTGGGAGAGCAAGAAGGAAGCAATATTGGGCCATGTATTCATAAAGGCAAATGAGACCTGCAGTATGGGGTGGTCCCATTCACTGTGCCAGCCAGCCAGCTGTGCCCTCCTGCGTATGACTCCATTCCATTCCTTTTCCCTCCTGGTTTTCTGTCGCTTCACCCCACCTGCAAGCGTCAGTGAGCACTCCATAGCTACTCGGCCCTCAATGGGCTGTTTTCGGAGGTTCCTCCACTCCCCCATATTACTTCCCCAGCCCCCAGATGATTTTTTGTACCTTAGCATTCCTCTGAAGCTGCTGATTCCTGCTGTCCATATCCTGTTGATCCAAAGAGGTGCCTAAAAGGCCTTCTGGCAGCATCTATCAGAACTGCTTCCTCTGCAAGGCTGGTGCAAACCATCATAGTTTCCTGCCTGGTGAATTGGACCAGCTCTTGATGGTCTGGTCTTTTGCCCGAGATGTGCAGTTGTCGGGCTGAGGTCTTGCCACGGGTCCAATTCGAAAGGGCAGGATTCTGCGCTCTTTCTGAGGAGGGTGAAGTAGCTCCGCTGCAGAGCATCTGCACTGCATGCAGAAGGTCTCTGGGTCAGGCGCCATTGGCATCCCTATGTGGGGCAGGGAGAGAGTCCTCCTGGAGAGCCATTGCTGACAGTACTGAGTTAGAAAGACCATTGTTCCAACTTAGTTTAAGGCAACTTCCTGTGTTCCTGGAGTTTCCAGTACAAAAAAGACAGTCGTGGCCCCGAGAAATTGCACAAAACGAACAAAATACCGGTATTTCACGGTATTTCATTTGTTTTGTGCAATTTCCTGGAGTTTCAGCTTCTGTGTGCAGGCTTATGGTTGAAAAGACACGACACAAAAGGGAAAAGGAACAGGGAGGGAAGAGGAAAAATAGCAAACTCGGGCGCCAGTCCTTTAAGTAAATAGTAGCCATTCTAAGCACTTGGGATGCTTACGCAGCCAGGTATGCAGCAGATGTGAAGTCCCTGCAATGCTACTTGTTCTGTTGAGGGGATGGTTTTGGACGGGCAAATAATCATCTCCTTCATCACCACCACCAGAAATCCAGGAGGGCTGAAGCGGAAAGAACAAACCAAGGCAGCTTTAGGTATCTGGTGCTACATGCCCTCGTCACCCAAACCAAAGGCACCATTTCCCCTGGTGACACATCTCTTGGGTGCCCAGCTTGCCCCCTCCCCACAATGGCTATGGGTTTTGATAGGGACTGAGGCTTCTGCCTGCTGGGCCTTTCTGGAAAGGGGAACATGAAGGACTGGACAGTCCTGAGCATGAGTTTGCATGTGTTTGCTCCCTCTCCTTGTGGGGAAAACGGCACGATTAGCAATGACCTTGAAACGCCCTTCTGTGGGTCTTTCAGAAGGGCTGGGGGGAGCCTCCGAGAGCTGAGCAAAGCCATTATTTTAAGATGCGCAGCATCTCTGCAGCATCCTCTACATGGGGAGTTCTTGCTGGGGGAGGGGGAGATCCTGCTGGCAAAAGGAGGGGGGTCTACTCTCTATGCACTCTCGCCACGGTCTTCTCAGCCTCTGGGCTGCGAGCTCTCTCAACCTTTGCAATAATCTCAGAGTAGATCCCAAGCAGACACTCCCGCAGCCGGCCAGCGTCTTCTCTCCCCCTGGTGATGTGTACAGGTGCATGAGTTTGGTGTGGGTGCCAGCACATGTCTCTACATGCAAAAGGCAGTTATGGAAGGGAGATTAAAAGGAGAACAAAATAGCATCCACCCTCTCTCCCCCGACTGAGGGGGTCCCCTTCTGAGTTTCTGTAGCTCTGCCATGCAGCTCTCCTTGACCTGGGACAGGGAGATGGAGGTCTGCAAATGGACTGGAGCAACCCAGCTGGATGGGCGGGGTATAAATAATAAAATTATTATTGCCATGTTGGAACATCCATCTGAGATTACGGGGTGCAGCCGGGGAATCGGTGGGGATGGTGGGTGGCCAAGGAGCTTTGGAGAGAGAGGAAAAAACAATTCCCATCATTCACAACTTTTTTCCGTTACTGTTTTGGTGTTTCATGGAAGCTGAAAATAGGGCTGACTTAACAAAATGGCGAGTGAAACCTTTGAAAAATGTATGTTTTGCTGTTACCTGGATCCTGAACGAGGCATGCCACAATTCCCACAAGAGTGCATCGTATCCATGAGGAAATCTATTTTAAAAACCAGACCTTGTTTTGCTTCACTCTTAAGCCGTCTCTCCCCAGTTAAAAGCCACAGTGCAACCCAGAAACGAGGATTTCTGGCCCAGGTTGAAGGCCCACGCGCCGAATTTTGAACCTGGGTGCTTCCGTATAGATTTAGGTCTCCCTGGGATGGTGGCACGTGTGGAAGGGGGGAGTGGCTTTGCTTTTTAAGAGAAACACTGGTTTGGGGGTGAGGGGCAGGGCAGGTGTGTCTTCAGAGGTGCTACACACACACATACACACACACACACACACACACACACACACACACACACACTTTTCAAAATGAGGATGCTGAACTCCTGGCTTACCCTGGTGCAAATTAGAAGCAGGACTGCCAGGTCAGACTTTCCAAAAAGAGGAAAGGGAGGACAAGGATGCTCTGTGGCTGTGATGTTCTGAGATAAGAGCCATTCAGTATCTTCTGTGGAGTTATGATGCTCAAGGAAAACCTGTTTTAGAATCCAGAGCCCTGTTTAGGCTTTTTTGGCGGGGCCACTCTGATCTATGCTAGGCCAAGAAACTGGCTGCCTTGGGCCAGCCGCTGACCATGGAGGAAGGGGCGGAGGACCCCACATGGACACATTCTCCCCTCCCCATCCATGCCTCCCTCCCCTTCTCCCTCTGCCCTCCTGGGATCTGGTCCTCTCCACCACATTCTGTACATACATCAAACGCCTCTTTCTTCTCTTGACTCTCCCACGCAGACACATGTCGGTGGGCAGGAGGAGCCGAGGATCTGTACTGAGACTCTTTTGTATACCACAAACTTTTTGTATATTTTTAATTCTGCTGCAACATGATATTAAAATTCATTTCAATAAAGCCTGCCTGGGTGAGACTCTTTCTTCTCCTTCCTCCTGCCTGCTTTCTCTTCTCCTCCGCAGGCAAACCACGCTTCTAATTGCCATTGGGGAATAGCATGCAATTCACTTGTGGAACTCATTGACACAGGATATGACGAGGATCACTCACTTAGATGGTTTAAAAACAGATCAGACTCAGCGGGGGTGGGGCCCTCTGGACAACCTCTTTATTGACAATTCACCCAGATTTGTTTGCAGAAAACTTGCAGGGAGATTATACTCTTTTTTTTGTTTAGTCGTTTAGTCATGTCCGCTCCTTCGTGACCCCCTGGACCAGAGCACGCCAGGCACTCCTCCCTTCCACTGCCTCCCGCAGTTTGGTCAAACTCATGCTGGTAGCTTCGAGAACACTGTCCAACCATCTTGTCCTCTGTCATCCCCTTCTCCTTGTGCCCCCAATCTTTCCCAACATCAGGGTCTTTTCCAGGGAGTCTTCTCTTCTCATGAGGTGGCCAAAGTATTGGAGCCTCAGCTTCAGGATCTGGCCTTCCAGTGAGCACTCAGATTATACTCTACCCAGTGTTCCTTGAGCGTTTATTCTGATTTGTTTGTGGGGAGGTCATACTACAACAGCATCTTAAGACAGCATCTTAAAAAGCAGAGACATCACCTTGCCAACAAGTATCGTTAAAGCTCTGGTTTTCCCAGTAGTGATGTATGGAAGTGAGAGCTGGACCATAAAGAAGGCTGATCACCGAAGAATTGATGCTTTTGAATTCTGGTGCTGGAGGAGACTCTTGAGAGTCCCATGGACTGCAAGAAGATCAAACCAATCCATTCTGAAGGAAATCAGCCCTGAGTGCTCACTGGAAGGACAGATCCTGAAGCTGAGGCTCCAGTACTTTGGCCACCTCATGTGAAGGGAAGACTCCCTGGAAAAGACCCTGATGTTGGAAAAGATGGAGGGCACAAGGAGAAGGGGACGACAGAGGAGGAGATGGTTGGATAGTGTTCTTGAAGCTACCAGCATGAGTTTGACCAAACTGCAGGAGGCAGTGGAAGACAGGAGTGCCCGGCGTGCTCTGGTCCATGGGGTCACGAAGAGTTGGACACGACTAAACGACTAAACAACAACAACAACATACTACAATGAGCATTTCTCCTGGTGCAACTTCTTGTTGATCATTTATTCATCCCACACTTTTCAGTGCATCTTGGCATCGCTTTCCTCACTCCAAGAAGCCCTTTTTGGGAACGGAGGGCTTGCTTGTTTTAAAGTGGATATATTTTGCTAAAGTGCTTCAATCCATTTTAATTGCACAAAGCTAAATTTCTGGTATGCCCGTGACCCTGATGGCTGAGAGCCACAATGGCTAAAGGTGAACCTCAGTGGTCCTGAGCAGTGTATCTGAGGGCAGGTTGACACGTGCAAGCAGGATCCTAAATACAGTCCGCAGCTCCACAAGCCAAACAGCCAATTCAATGTTGCTTCTTTAAAGGCCTAAGAAACCCAAACAGCTGCTTGCAGGGGCATTCAGAGTTTCAAGGTGGTCCAAAGTTTTAACATGCGCAAGCATTATTTGGTCATGTGCAAGCGTTATTTGTGCATGAACAAGCATTATTTGCACATGCATAAGCGTTATTTCCAGTGCACATCCGGGTCAGATGAGGCCCGTGCACATGCGCACAAGCTATTTCCAGTGCTCCTCGGACCCAGAAGTGCGCTGGAAATAGCGTGCGCGCACGTGTATGGGCACGCGCTCCCCTGCCCTCCAGCCCGCCGTGCGATTGGCGCTGGAGACACCGGCCCGAGGCATGTTAAGTTTGCTGACCCCTGGTGTAGATCTTTCTGGTGCCACCATAACTGAAGAGAATGCAAAAGGGGGGGGAGTACATCAAAACATAAGAGGCTGCTGGATCCGGCCAATGGCCCATCCAGCCTAGCATCCTGTTCTCAAATGCGGCAGCTGCATGCCTGTAGGAAACTGCAAGCAGGATGCGACCACAAGCGCCCTCTCTCCTTCTGGGCTTTCCAGCAACTGGCCTTCGGAATCATTGCTGCCAACATGACTAGCAGCCTTTGAAAGCCTTTTCTCCTGTACCCTCCTCCTATGCAAATGAGTTCCATAGTTTAAGTATGTACCGTATTTTTCGCTCTATAACACGCACCAGACCATAACACGCACGTAGTTTTTAAGAGGAGGAAAACAAGAAAAAAAATATTCTAAACGAAATAGTGGATATATGGTTTTTGTGGTTCATGCTGTGGCCACAGACATGTGATCTGGCAGTGAGTTTGGAGTAGCCCAGTGCAAAAATCCTGAGGATCCATGTGGATCCATGCTTTGTAACCACGGAGGAGGAAAGGAAGGGGAACCATGGATCATCTGCTCATGACTGCAGCAGATCCCCCCCGCCACCCACAGGCATTCGCTCCATAACACGCACAGACATTTCCCCTTACTTTCTAGGAGGAAAAAAGTGAGTGTTATGGTGCAAAAAATACGGTACTTCATGAAAAGGTAGTATGATTATTATTATTATTATTATTATTATTATTATTATTATTATTATTATTTATACCCCACCCTTCCTGGTTCAAAAACCGGGCTCAGGGCGGCTAACAACAAATTTAAAAGACTTAATTGTATTAACAATTCTGTCATAAGACAAACAAGTGGGACTACAATGGCAAAAATTAAAATTTCCAATTCAAGCAGATGCCTGGGTTAAAAAAGCACAGAACACTTTCAAATAGATTGAACAACCAATGGTTTTAGCTGCAGCTCCCATGTCGTTTTTCACTTACCGTATGCAGCTAGGCAGATTTGCCTTGGGTTTTCCTTTGGGGGGCAAATCCAAAGTCACTAGACAAAAAATATGTGAGATTGGTTCTGGCTGAGGGCAACATCAATGAGAATGATGCCCAGAGATCTTGGAATCAAATCACCTCTGCAACTTACGGTCAAGCCCAGTTTGGACAAGTCCCTCTGACTTCCAGCTGCCGGAAACTCCATTGCCTTTACGTCCTGCTTGTGGGAAGCGATGTGCTCTTTAAACAGTCATGGCTTCCCCCAGAGAATTCTGGGAGCTGTAGTTAGTTAAGGGCACTGAGGGTTGTTAGGAGACCTACAATTCCCAGAATTCCCTGGGAAGAGGGCTTGATTGTTAAACCACTCTGGGAATGGTAGCACCCGGCAGGAAATAGGAGGGACCCTAATTACTCTTTGGTGAGACGCGGGTGGTGCTGTGGGTTAAACCACAGAGCCTAGGATTTGCCGATCAGAAGGTCGGCGGTTCGAATCTCCGTCACGGGGTGAGCTCCCGATGCTCAGTCCCTGCTCCTGCCAAACTAGCAGTTCGAAAGCACGTCCAAGTGCAAGTAGATAAATAGGCACTGCTCCGGTGGGAAGGTAAACGGCGTTTCCGAGCGCTGCTCTGGTTCGCCAGAAGCGGCTTAGTCCTGCTGGCCACATGACCCGGAAGCTGTATGCCGGCTCCCTCGGCCAATAAAGCGAGAAGAGCGCCGCAACCCCAGAGTCGGCCACGACTGGACCTAATGGTCAGGGGTCCCTTTATCTTTTAATTACTGCACCTTTAACAAACTACTGCTGCCAGAATTCTTTGGGGTAGCCGCAGCTGTTCAAAGTGGTATCGTGGTACTTTAAATGCATGGTATGGCTTCAGCCAGAGCCGACAGGGCTGTTTTTATGGTCTTCCGTCTTAGGGGTCATTTGCAAGGTCGCAGGCCTTTATTCCAGATTAATGCAAAGATCAGATGCCTGCAACGCAGTAGAGGTCTCTTGGTGGCTACTAGCCATGATTACGCTTGTCATCTGACCGGCTCTTGGCCGGCACGCCGTCGTTTCTCATGTCCAGGCTTCCTGCCATTTCACGCAATTAAAAAGAGAGAGAGAGATAAGTTACCAGCTGCGTTCAGAGCTGTTGCCATTTCTGGACAAAGGGACAGCGCCGATCTGTTGCAGGAGGGGAGAGGAGGTGCCGATTCCCAACATTTCTCCCCAAGGAGAGAAAAACAAAATCATCTGTTGTTGTAGGGCGGGGAGGCGAGTGCTCAATGCCTTCTCGCATTCTGCCTCAGCGCTGTGAAAGAAGTCCCTGGATGAAATCCGAATGCGCTCTTCACATTGTCATAGCGCTGGCTCTTTGGCAGGGAGGGAGAGCAGAGCAGGGCCGTAGCTCAGGAGGAAAGCCTTTGCATGCAGAACATCTCCTTCCTGCACTCCCATTCCCTTCCTGGTACTGCTGCTTAAAAAAAGAGTTCAGGTAAGAAGACAGGGAGCCATTGCCAGCCGGAGTCGACAGCACACCAAGCTCGTTTTTGTTTGGGACCTTTATAATAATAAATAAAGAATAATTTTTTATTTACATCCTGCCCTTCCCGGTTCAGAAAACTGGGCTCAGTGCAGCTAACAACAAATTTAAAACACTTAATTGATGCAACAAAAAACAGCATAAAACGTGAATAACGATCAATTCAGAATTCAAGAATCAATTTAGGGGGAAAATCCATCCAATAAACATTAGATGATCACCAGGGATAGCTGGCTAAGTTAGTGCTATTTGGGCCAGCAAGGAGACCAGGGGGAAATTAGATGTGGGATCCCAGAGCAGGTAATATTCATAAAAAGGGGAGAGGGAGGGAAAGAAGGAAGGGGAATAAAAGATCAGGCACAGTTCAAGTTGAAAGCCAGGCGGAATAGCTCTGTCTTACAGGCCCTGTGAAAGGAAGTTAAGTCCTGCAGGGCCCTGGTCTTATGGGACAGAGCATTCCACCAGGTTGGAGCCATCACTGAGAAGGCCCTGGCCCTGGTGGAGGATAGTCTGATTTCCTTAGGGCCCGGGACCTCTAAACTATGATCACTGCCTTCCCACCACACAGACAAAATAAAGGCAGCTTATAATGAATCAAATCACAACAAGGGAAATAAGGGGAGATAGGCATAGCTTAGTGCTGCATTCACCAACCTAGTGCCCCCCAGCTGTTTTGGACTACAATCCCCATCAGCCCCAGCCAGCAGAGTGGATTCCCATGTACCTCCCACACCCAGGAGATTCCATTCTTCCTGACTTTTGCAGTGTAGGAGGGTTGGACTAGATGACCCTCAGAACCCTTTCCAACTCTACAGTTCTGTGACTCTGACTTGACTGTTTCCAGGCTCGTCCTCACTTCCACCCATCCCATACCTAGAAGGCACGGGTCCAAGCAGTTTTGCTTTTCTCCTGGAAAGCCCATTCTTTAGCACTAAAAAGGTAAAGGGACCCCTGACCATTAGGTCCAGTTGTGACCAACTCTGGGGTTGCGGCGCTCATCTCGCTTTACTGGCCAAGGGAGCAGGCGTACAGCTTCTGGGTCATGTGGGCAGCATGACTAAGCCACTTCTGGCAAACCAGAGCAGCGCACGGAAACGCCGTTTACCTTCCCACCGGAGTGGTACCTATTTATCTACTTGCACTTTGACGTGCTTTCGAACTGCTAGGTTGGCAGGAGCAGGGACCGGGCAACGGGAGCTCACCCCGTCACGGGGATTCGAACCGCCGACCTTCTGATCGGCAAGTCCTAGGCTCTGTGGTTTAACCCACAGCGCCACCCGCGTCCCTCTTTAGCACTAAATCAGAGCAAATGTCAATCTGGATAAAACATAGTTGGTATTTGCTGTGTTTCAGCAGTAAACAGTGGGTTTACCCAGGGGAAAGTGCCAGGGCAAGAGGAATTGTGGATGAACCCAGAAACTTGATGCTGCCTTGTTAGTCCACCCCCCCCCAACTGAGGTTTCTGGACAGAGGTTGGGTGGCAACCTAGCAGGGATTCTTTAGCTGTGGTTCCTGCATTGCTGAGGGTTGGTATGGATGACCTTTGGGGTTCCCTCTCAATTCTACACTTCAATCCTTCTCTGACATCCAAAAGCCCCTCCGAGCCCCTTGCTGTTCCACAGCAACTCCCATCTGCTTATCAATCCCAGGAGGGGCAGGAACTTGGCGACTTGACATCAGGGCCGGTCGCTTGGTGGAGTTTCCGACACAGGATGGAGGAAACAAAGGATGGCTGGCGTAAAGGAAAAGCCGCCTTCCTGGGGCAGGAGCAGAGCGAGGACGAGGCATGGAGCACGAAGCAAAGAAAGGCAAGAAGGTGAGTGCGGGGGGAGGGGGCAAATGCCGTATGGGGGTGCTTTTCTGTGAATGGGGGTGTTGGGTGCTTTATGGGGTGAAGGGATGACACAACATCAGTTTCCACCTCTCCAACCTGACCTGATGAGGAAGGCTGAGTTGTGTTTCTGGGTGCAAAACAGATCCTTGGATCTCTTAAGGGAGCCGGCAACAGCCAAGTGTATAGTCCAGGTTATGGGTAGGCAATTAAGGCCCAGGGGCTGGATGCGGCCCAATCGCCTTCTCAATCTGGCCCGCAGACAGTCCGGGAATCAGCGTGTTTTTACATGAGTAGAATGTGTCCTTTTATTTCAAATGCATCTCTGGGTTATTTGTGGATCATAGGAATTCGTTCATTCCCCCCCCCCCAAAAAAAAATAGTCTGGCCCCCACAAGGTCTGAGGGACAGTGGACCAGCCCCCTGCTGAAAAAGTTTGCTGCCCCCTGGTCCAGGTGTTTCAGACTAAAACTCCCATGTGTTGTAGTCTAAAATATCCGTCAGGCACCAGGCTGGCATGGGCTGAGTAAGGTGTTCAGGGAACCCCAACTGCCCTATGCAAACGCCACACAGCCTTTTTCCTAAGCCACAAAAAGGATTCGGCCCTTAGAAAGGAGGAGGGGCCAGCAAACAATGGTGCCACCACTGTCAGCATGCCGTGAAACGAGACAGCCGTGCACCGCAGAATCTATTTTGGAACAGCCGTTTCCATCACTGTTTTCTGCCCGTCCCCAGCCCCATGTTGCTATCCAGTGACTCCCAGAGCTTTGATTGAGCTGGCCCCAGAATTCCATCCTACAAGTTGAGTGCCAGGGTTTGCAAAAATAAGTGCAGTGCATCAGAGCAAACAGAGTAATTACCTGTGACTTTAATCAGGGGTGTAGGAGGGGGGACGGAGGGGGCGGGGCAGCTTGGGTGCCACTCCAGGGGGTGACAAGATGGCCTCTGCCTTCCCCCAGCTGTAGAGCGGCTGAGGGTGCGCACAGTCCATATGGGCGCCACTCACACGGCGTCCATACGGGCTGCCGCTCTCGCACGCCGTCCATATGGGCGTCCGTACAGGCTACCGTGCGTGCGCACTCCATACGGGATGCCGCACATGTGCAGTCCGTACGGGATAATGCTCGTGGTTGCCGTGTAAGCGGCAGCCCGTATACAAGCTGCGCGTGAGCGGCATCCCATACAGAGTGTGCATGTGCGGCATTCCCTACGGACTGCGCATATGCAGTATTCCACATGGAGTGCACACGCATGGGATGCTGCACATGCGCAGTCTGTATGGGATGCCACACATGCAGGCCCAGGCAGAGGGAGGGCCATATGGGCCACTTGGCCCGGGCCTCCGATTCCAAAAGGGGCCTTGGTCAGCATATTCACAATCGCAGGGGATGCACTGGGGCGAACGCGGAGGCGCAAAGGCGGTGGCAGTGGTGGGTGGGTTCCCTGGGACCATGGCTGGCAGCGCAAGGGAAAAGCTTCCCTGGCATATAAGACTTCAGTTATCCCCAGGGTAAAAAAGGGGGTGTACATTATCTACCTGGCCTGAGCCTCTGCCTGGCTCTGCAAGGCCCTGCGCACACATACGCACTCCGTACGACACGCTCCCGCCCCAGGTGCCAGAGAGGGTTCCTCCGCCACTAACTTTAATCAATCTTGGGTTAGGTGGCCGGTCTCTGCTCCTAGAATCATAGAATCATAGAGTTGGAAGAGACCACAAGGGCCATCGAGTCCAACCCCCTGCCAAGCAGGAAACACCATCAGAGCACTCCTGACATATGGTTGTCAAGCCTCTGCTTAAAGACCTCCAAAGTAGGAGACTCCACCACACTCCTTGGCAGCAAATTCCACTGTCAAACAGCTCTTACTGTCAGGAAGTTCTTCCTAATGTTTAGGTGGAATCTTCTTTCTTGTAGTTTGGATCCATTGCTCCGTGTCCGCTTCTCTGGAGCAGCAGAAAACAACCTTTCTCCCTCCTCTATGTGACATCCTTTTATATATTTGAACATGGCTATCATATCACCCCTTAACCTCCTCTTCTCCAGGCTAAACATGCCCAGCTCCCTTAGCCGTTCCTCCTGGTGTTGGTGCCCAGCACATTCACATTTTAGAAACAAACTGTTACACATCAGAATGTAGGACGCTGCCTTGGACTGAATCAGATCGTTGGGCCATCTCTTCCAGTACTGCTCACACTGGCTGGCAGCAGGTTTCCAGGGCTTCAGACAACCTATATTCCCAGCCCGACCTTGGGAAGTAATAGTCCTACTCTATTCTGCCTTGGTCAGACCACACCTGGAGTCCTGTATCCAGTTCTGGGCACCACAGTTCAAGAAGGACACTGACAAACTGGAACGTGTCCAGAGGAGGGTGACTGAGATGGTCCAGGGTCTGGAAACCAAGCCTGATAAGGAACGGTTGAGGGAGTTGAGTATGTTTAGCCTGGGAAAGAGGAGGCTGAGAGCAGACAGGATAACCATCTTTAATTATCTGAAGGGCGGTCACGCGGAAGATGGAGCAAACTAGCTTTCTCCTGGTCCAGAGGGCGGCACCCGAACCAGTGGCTTCAAGTTACAAGAATGGAGATTCCGACCAAACCTGAGGAAGACCTTTCTGATGGAAAGAACTGTTCAGCAGTGGAACAGACTTTCTTGCACTCTCCTTAAAAACTGGAGGTTTTTAAACAGAGGTGTGTGTGGGGGGGTAATCTGTGAAGGAGTTGAAAGGAGAGTGGGGGAGAGATGGGGGTTATGTTCTTTCGTTTGATTGCATAGTGTTTGTGCAGGTAATTGTATGAACCAGGATTCAGCCACAGACTGCTTCAGAATCACCTGAAAGCTGTTCACGCCTCTTGCTTACCTGGCATTGACAGTCTCACTTGGCCACTCACCGCAACTGAGATGCCTTCAAGGTAGAGGAGTGCTGGAAGGGGGGGGAGAATTTGCTCTCTGCACATGATCAGAGGAGCTCCCCAAATAAAAATAATTAATAATTTTTTATTTATACCTCGCCCTTCCCAGTTCAGAAAACCGGGCTCAGGGCGGCTAACAACAAATTTTGTCGTTTGGTCGTGTCCAACTCTTTGTGACCCCCTGGACCAGAGCATGCCAGGCATTCCTGTCTTCCACTGCCTCCTGCAGTTTGGTCAAACTCATCCTGGTAGCTTCAAGAACACTGTCCAACCATCTCGTCCTCTGTCTTCCCCTTCTCCTTGTGCCCTCCATCTTTCCCAACATTGGGGTCTTTTCCAGGGAGTCTTCTCTTCTCATGAGGTGGCCAAAGTATTGGAGCCTCAGCTTCAGGATCTGTCCTTCCAGTGAGCACTCAGGGTTGATTTCCTTCAGAATGGATGGGTTTGATCTTCTTGCAGTCCATGGGACTCTCCAGAGTCTCCTCCAGCACCAGAACTCAAAAGCACCAATTCTTCTGTGATCAGCCTTCTTTATGGTCCAGCTCTCACTTCCATACATCACTACTGGAAAAACCATAGCTTTAACTAGACGGACCTTTGTCGGCAAGGTGATGTCTCTGCTTTTTAAGATGCTGTCTAGGTTTGTCATTGCTTTTCTAAAACACTTAATTGATGCAACAAAAAACAGCATAAAATACAGTATAAAACATGAATAGCAATAAATTCAGAATTCAAAAATCAATTTAGAGGGGAAATCCATCCGATAAACACTGGATGATCACCAGGGCTAGCTGGATAAATTAGTCCTATTTGGGCCAGTGAGGAGACCAGGGGAGAATTAGCTGTGGGATCCCAGAGCGGGTGATCTTCATAAAAAGGGGAGGGAACTGAGGCGAACAGGCATTGAACTGACCCTGCAAGTCCCAGGACTCAGCCCAGGCTCGTCTCGAGCCTTGCAGAATCTTTTCAAGAGAAGTGAATGTGCTTGCCGTTCTTGGTTTAGCTTTATGAATTGAGGGAGGGGAGCAGTGATGTCTTCTCCCCCGCCCTGCCCACATCCTGAGCAGATGGGTCTGGGTGGCCTTTCCCCACCCTGTCACAGTTCCAGCACCATCCGAAGCCTCTGGGGGATACATTTCCCCTCCAGCTGTCCAAGGCGAAGCCCAGCTGTCAGCCTGGGCTCCTGGCCGAGAAAACAGCAGCAGCCTATCCCAAGACCGGCATGTTAAATTGGTTTGCTTGGGCATCACCCGTGGGGCAAAGAGAAGGCAGTTGTTGGGTGTCTGAAGCAGGTAGCGTTATTTGCACATGCACAAGCATTATTTGCGGTGCACATCTGGGTCAGAGGAGGCCCGTGCACATGCGTACAAGCTATTTCCGGTGCTCCTCTGACCCAGAAGTGTGCTGGAAATAGCGTATGTGCAAGCGTATGGGCATGTACTCCCCTGCCCTCCGGTCCACTGTGTGATCGGCGCTGGAGACACCGGCCTGAGGCGCGGTAAGTTTGCTGACCCCTGGTTTAGAGGCCTCCTGATCCATCATAAGGTTTTCCAGTTCAAGCCCCACAGAAGTGAACGGGAGCTGCAAAAGATCCCACATCAGTGAGATTTTTGCACAGGGAAATTTCCCCAGGGGTGTGTGTCATATCTGCAAACCCCTGCACCTGAAGGATCCATCCACCTCACTTTGTGGCCAGGTGACCTGTTGATGGAGAATTCATCCTGATTTGTTTGCAGGGAGTTTGGGCAACACCGCCTGTTTAATGAACGTGCATTGCAATTTGTTTGCGATGATTATCTTAATGCAGTGGTTCCTGAACTTCTTTGAGCTGCCTCCCCCTTGGCTCCATAAATGTCGTGGACCCCGGTGCCCTCTATCCTATCATCCAGAATAGTGGTTTGCATGTTATAATAATAATAATTTATTATTTATACCCCACCCATCTGGCTGGGTTTCCCCAGCCTCTCTGGGCGGCTTCCAACAAAGTATTAAAATACAGTTGTCTGTCAAACATTAAAAGCTTCCCTAAACAGGGCTGCCTTCAGATGTCTTCTAAAAGTCTGGTAGTAGATGTTCTCTTTCACACCTGATGGGAGGGCAGGACCGGTGTTATGTGGTCTCGGCAGCCGCTCCCAGTCACCAGTCTAGCTGCCGCTTTCTGGATTAGTTGTAGTTTCCGGGTCACCTTCAAAGGTAGCCCCACTAAGGAAAATGATAACACAGTAAAATTCAAAGCAGCGACAATTAATTGCACAAAATCCAATTAAAACAATTAAATTCAATTAAAACTGATGATTTCGAAGTCTGATAGTCATTGACCTCTCATGCGAAGCTACAGGGAACCAGGCAGAGGGCCTTCTCGGTGGTGGCGCCCGCCCTGTGGAATGCCCTCCCATTGGATGTCAAGGTGATGGACAACTACCTGACATTCAGAAGACATCTTAAGGCGGCCCTATTCAGGGAAGCTTTTAATGTATGATATTTTAGTGTTTTTTGGTTTCTGTGGAAGCCGCCCAGAGTGGCTGGGGAAATCCAGCCAGATGGGCGGGGTACAAATAATAAATTATTATTATTATTATTATTATTATTATTATTATTATTATTATTATTATCATGCCCCCTACCTCTTAGTGTCCCCCACTGCCCCCCCAGGAGTCGCTACTACCCACCTGAGGAAACCACGGGCTCTTTTTAAGGAAAGGGCTGGTGCTGTGATGCTTTTATGATGATATGTATGTTTCAATAGATTATAGATAAATTCTATTGATGCCTGGAATTGGTGCCTGGAAAGCATGGGACGAAAGGTAAATGTGGATGAGCCCATAACGTGTGGAACTGGATGAGATTAGCTGGAAACTGAGGCAAAACTTCTGGAGAGAGGAAGGGGCTACCTAGTTGCTTTCTGGGAATGTGAGAGAAGGGTCTGTGTGGGGTGACAGAGCCCGGTATCCTTCCTTCCTGTTGATTGCTGTAGCAGGAGCAAAGATAAATAATGCAAAATAGCAATGATATGCAAATTGCATTCAATTAGGCTGCAGGCTTTTTATTTCCTTGATACAGAACTTAATTTGGCCTTCTGGCAGAGAGCGCGCTTGGAGCCATCTGCATTCATCACGGAGTCTGGACGAAGCCATGGAATCATAGCATTGTAGGGTTGGGGGGGACTCCCAAAGGTCATCTATTCCAACCCCCTGCAGTGCAGGAACTTCAGCTAAAGCATCCCTGACAGATGGCCATCCGACCTCTGCTTGAAAACCTCCACCACCTTCTGAGGGAATCTGCTCCACAATCCACGGTCAAACCGCTCCTAGTGTCAGAAAGTTATTCTTAATGTTTAGTCGAAATCTCCTTTCTCGTCATTTGAATCCATTGATTCAAGCCTTACTGTGCTGGTCCCGTGGGTCAACCGAGAGGCGAGGTCCGAGTCCAGTCCAAGGTCGGAGGAGCAATATGGAGGCAGTCCGTAAAAGCTGAAGCTGGCTGCAGGGCAGGGAGTCTGGTGAGGTCAGAAGCGATGGCAGAAGAACAGGACAGGGTTCAGGCAGGAACTGGCAACCTACAAAGTTGCTCCTGCAACTAGGGACTGGGGCTGGCTGGCTTTTATCTGCCCTGAGGCATAGGGCAGCCCCGATCCTCAGGTGACTCGCCTCTCCTGGCCTGGAGGCAGGCACTCCTCCTGCGAGAACTTAGTTCCCTCCGCCTCTCTGCCCTGAGCCTCTGCAGCTCAGGAGAGGCTGGAGGGTTACCGGACCCAGAGGCAACCTCAGCTTCACCTGACGGGGCTGAGAGTGGAGCACCTGCAGGCAATGGGTCCTCCATCACCTCAGGGGCCAGAGCAGACTCAGCTGGTGCCTGCACCTGAGGATCCAGCACAGGTGAGGACCCTTCAGGCTCAAGCCCCAGCCCCAGCTCAGCTGGATCTGGAGGCGGGGAATCCTGCGCAGGCTAGGATCCCTCAGGTTCAGCCTCCGAGTCCGAATCCCAGGCCTTGACATTTACCTTCTGCAGCAGCAGCAGAAAACAAGCTTGCCCTATTTTCCATGGGATTGCCCTTCAAATACTTGAAGACGGCTACGTCTCCTCTTCTCCAGGCTAGCCATACCCAGCTCCTTCAACCGTTCCTCATCAGGCTTGGTTTCCAGACCCTTGATCATCTCGGTCGCCCTCCTCCGCACACCTTCCAGCTTGATCTAGTCCAGGGGTCTGCAACCTTTAAGACAAAAAGAGCCACTTGGACCCGTTTTCGAAGAAAAAAAACATGGGAGCCGTAAAACTCATTATAAAAATAACTTTTATGTCACTTTTTTTATTTCTTTGTTTGACCCCTCAGAATTACTCCTCCTCATAGAAATAAACGTTAAATTAACAAGTTACCTTTCTGTGTGTGTGTGTTCTTCACTCCCCTTCAAAACAGTGACCAGCGTACATGCCCCCTTTCAATGCAGTGACCAGCGTACATGCCCCTTACAATGTAGCGGGCGGGCGGGAAGGTGACGTCGGGACGGTGCGTGACTAACACACGCAGCGCCCCCATGCGACGTCACAGCCAGTACAGCGCCCGCCACAGTGGGGAGTGTCGGGGCACACAATGCACCTCCTCCCCTCGCTAGTATCCGCCCCGGAGCCGCGGTAAAGATGTAAAAGAGCCACATGCGGCTCTGGAGCCGCGGGTTGCAGACCCCTGATCTAGACCAGGGTTCCCCAAACAAGGGTCTCCAACTGTTTTGGGACTACAGTTCCCATCACCCCTGGTCCACTGGTCCTGCTAACTAGGGATGATGGGAGCTGTAGTTGAACAACAGCTGGAGACCCAAGTTTGGGGAATCCTGGACTTCTGTTTATGCAGCCCAGGATTGCATCGGCTTACTTTGCTGCTGCATCGCACTGTTGGCTCATGTTTGCAACGAGGGCATCTGCCGGCATCTGGGCCACCTGCAGCCCGTTCTCCATCACCCTCCTGTTGCGACTTTACTGACGGGGCCTCTGCTTCTGCCTGCTTCCCCAACAGGGCTTCGTGTCACCGATCAAGCGGCTCGTCTTCCCAAAGGCAGCCCGAAGGCAGGCCCTCAAGAGCAGCCTCTGCCGCCGCCCTCTTCACTCTGTCCCGCTCTACCCTCCGGACTATCTCATCGATCCTCAGATCCTCCTGCACGACTACGTGGAAAAGGAAGTGAAGGTGAGGGTGCCCAAGTGCAGAGTGCGGAACTTGCTGGTGTCAACGCAGCAACTGAGGACCATGTGATACATTTTCTGCCAGTGTGGATTTTGAGAGGAGGGTTCTCCCCTTGGCTCTGCATTTGTGAGAACTCAAGCTTTAAGTGTGCTATACCTTATGTTCCTAGGCAATTAAAACTTCCAAACTATTTGACAGCCTAAATCACGAAAACATCCAAAAATGACGCAATGTATGTTCCGGATCTGCATAATAATAATAATAATAATAATAATAATAATAATAATAATAATTTATTACTTATACCCTGCCCATCTGGCCAGGCCTTCCCAGCCACTCTGGACGGCTTTCAATAAAATATTAAAATACAGTAATGCATCAAACATTCAAAGCTTCCCTAAACAGGGCTGCCTTCAGATGTCTTCTGAAAGTCTGGTAGTTGTTGTTCTCTTTGACATCTGGTGGGAGGGCGTTCCACAGGGTGGGTGCCACTACCGAGAAGGCCCTCTGCCTGGTTCCCTGTGACTTGGCTTCTCGCAGGGAGGGAACTGCCAGAAGGCCCTCGGAGCTGGACCTCAGTGTCCAGACTGAGCAATGGGGGTGGAGATGCTCCTTCAGGTCTACTGGGCTGAGGCCATTTAGGGCTTTAAAGGTCAGCACCAACACTTTGGATTGTGCTTGGAAACGTACTGGGAGCCAATGTAGGTCTTTCAATCTGTCCTCCTCACCACAGATCTATCCAGACAGACCCCTCTGCTTTCAGCATGGAACCATCACTTAGGTGATTCCTGCCTCAGCCTTGACCCACTTTATCATGGCTTCTTATCTCTTTATCTCCAGTTTTTAGGTCACCTGACTTGGGTAACGACTTCCTTGAACCCCTCCAGCCGCGACGAGCTGTTGCAGCTACTGGACACCGCAAGGGTAACCTTCCAATGTACTTCAATGCGCTTTGGTGTTGTTCAATTAACAGTCCTATGCTTGGAACGGAAACTGCCCGCTTGGAAGGGCGCAAAGGGATGCAGAGGTGCTGAAGAGACTTGCGACCGGCGCCACTAGGGAGAACCACTGGGATGAAGAAGTTATGTCGCCATGTCTCGGCTGCCAAAATAACTTGGCCACTTGGGATGCTATATATCCCAGGTGCTCCAGCCCAGGTGACAAAGCCTCTTGGGCCAATCCTTCTAATCCCTTTCTGAAGCTACCTGTCTGGTGGTCATCATCAGCACAGCATAAGCATGCATGTTTAGGCTCAGAGACTATTCTGCCTTTCCCTGTGTTGTGTGGCTTGGCTGACTTGCCTGAGTTATCTGAGTCAATTTCACAGAAGTGTGGAGTTGGGAGGAACCCCAAGGCTTGTCTAGTCCAGGGGTCTGCAACCTGCGGCTCCGGAGCCGCACGTGGCTCTTTTACACCTTTGCCGCGGCTCCGGGGCAGATACTAGCGAGGGGAGGAGGCGCATTGTGTGCCCCGACACTCCCCACTGTGGCGGGCGCTGTACTGGCTGTGATGTCGCATGGGGGCGGTGTGTGCGTTAGTCACGCACCGTCCCAACGTCACCTTCCCGCCCGCTGTCAGATCAGAGGGCAGCGGCGCGCATGCTTTAAATGTCACAATGGTTTTGCGGCTCCCAGGTTTTTTTTTCTTCTTCGGAAACGGGTCCAAGTGGCTCTTTTTGTCTTAAAGGTTGCAGACCTCTGGTCTAGTCTAACCCCCTGTGCTTTTCTGCATTGATGGGATGGCCTTATAGTCCAGTTTCCCCCAACGTGGAGTCCTCTAGGGGCTGATGGGAGTTGTGGTCCAGAGCAGCTGGCCTGGAGGACTACAGCTTGGGGAAGTCCTTCCCTGGGATGCAAAACTGTGCACCATTTAATGGGTTCCCACCTCCTTTTTGCTCCACCTTTCCTGCAGCAACTGAAGGAGCTTCCTCTGAAGACAACCCCGGAGCAGGATAGCATCTTGAGCCTTTCGGCCCGCTGCCTGCTTCTTACCTGGAGGGACAACGAGGAACTCATCTTGAGGATCCCCACCCACGAAATTGCAGCCGCCTCCTACCTGCGGGACGATGCCCTGCACCTCCTGGTGCTCAAAACAGGTGTGGGTCGGTTCAGGTAACCTGGAGGATTCCTGGCTACAGAATTCCCACCTGGTTGAAAATGGATCAGGCCACTTCCAAGCCATGGGCCTCAGGGCAGAATGCGTGTTTCTGCATGTGCTGGCTCAGTTGGTACACACAATTTGCAATATCTTTCCCCTTTTCTCTTGCAATACAGTGGTACCTCGGGTTACATACGCTTCAGGTTACAGATGCTTCAGGTTACAGACTCCGCTAACCCAGAAATAGTGCTTCAGGTTAAGAACTTTGCTTCAGGATGAGAACAGAAATCGTGTTCTGGCAGCACGGCAGCAGTGGGAGGCCCCATTAGCTAAAGTGGTGCTTCAGGTTAAGAACAGTTTCAGGTTAAGAACGAACCTCCGGAACGAATTAAGTACTTAACCCGAGGTACCACTGTAATTTTTTTTTTATACACTATATACATTTTTATTTTAAAAAATTAACATATCAGTTCCAACAGTCACACAACATAACTTCTCATCTTATACAGTATTTTGGACTTCCATCAACACCTCTGATGATTTTCTGTTTTTATCACTTATTCCGCATTCTTACTTTCTGTAATACATATAATTATCCTTAACTAATAGTTCTCTTCATAGTCTTCCTTGCAATATTTCAAATAATCCACCTTACAAAACTTCTTTTCTCTTGCAATAATTTTTATTGGGGTTTTTATGGAATTGATACAAAGAAGTACCAAGAACAAGTCAAAACATTTCCCTCTAATTTCTCCTGAGTTCAGGGGTTCGGCCAGGATAACCTGCTCTCCTCGGCTGTAATGTGTGAATGCTCAAGATTTGCTCACCTGGTTACTTATAGCAGCATGGGTCTTCCATTCCCAAAACACAACCTTATTTTGCAACGAGTTGTTGCCAACTTGAGAGCAAATGCGCATTGCTATCTCCCAGCCTAACCTGTTTCACAAGGTTGTTCTGAGGTTAGACCAAGAGAAATCCATTCACTATTATCCTGACAGGTTAGAGATAAGCAAATACAGCCTCTTCTCCATTGGAGTTCCCTAAGCGCCACCACTTGTCGTGCATAAAATCAGAAAATTGCAGAGGCGGAAGGGACCCAGGGAGTCATCTAGATCAAACCCCCTGCAATGCAGGAAAACTTAAAAAACTTTTTAAGTTTTCTGCTTAAAAACTTCCAAAGGAAAAAGAGTCCACCACCTTCCGAGGGAGTCTGTGTTAGAGTTGTTCCCTGATCTGGACCTTGCGTACGAATGGTGTGCCTCCACTGCAGTAAAGGGCTTCAAAGTTTTACTGCGGTTCAATAAACTTTCCTCGCTCTGGTCCCAAAAGGAAATCCCAAGCTTGTTCTTCCTTGCAGAACTTCTCTGCAATGAGCTGCTGCTTCTACAGTGGAACCTCAGTTTTCGAACGTAATCCGTTCCGGAAGACGGTTCGACACCTGAAATGTTCAAAAACCGAGGCACAAAGGGCTGTTGGCAAATTGAATTGAGTTAGCAAAATTGACAGATTTAATAAAGCATAAACCCAAAACTATGATACAGAAACAATGGGAATGTTTAAATGAATATTTACACAAGCAGGGCTCAAATGCAAAAGGTGTGCTTAGACTAACCTTGTGAAGAATATAAAGAATACAAAGATCTTATGGATTATGAAAGAACTAATATTTTAACTAGGATTTATATATTGTAATGTTTAAAGTATAAATTTGGTATTATTGATTATGAAAAATATTTCTTTTTCTTTTCTTTTTTCTTTTTTCTTTTGTCTTTTGTCTTTTTTTTCCTTTTCTAGTCTGCATTTTGGAAAATACGTAGACAAATGTGTTTACAATGTTATGTATGGACTTTTGTTTCGATTTCCTTTTTCTACGTATTTTCTTGTAATATATAATAAATAAATAACAATTTTAAAAAGAGAGAGAAAACTGAAAAACACACAGCGGAAGCCATTCGACTTCCAAGGCGCGTTCGGAAGCGGAAGCATTTACTTCCGGGTTTTCGGCGTTCGGGTTCCGAAACGTTCGTCAACAGAGACGTTCGAGAACCGAGGTTCCACTGTACTAGGTGTTATGGACTGTTTGGACGCAGAGGAGGGATGGAAGGCAGCAGCTGGGGAACCCCCAAGGGAAGAAAACTCAGAGCCAGGGGGTTGGGGGTGGGATGGTGATGAGTGGTCAAAAGGAGAAACGGGAGACGACTGAGAGGAGAAGGTTTCAGCAGCATTTAGTGAGCTTTTCTTGGACACTGTACTTCTGCAGATGCAGCCTAGAATTGTTGTTGTTTAGTCGTTTAGTCGTGTCCGACTCTGTGCCCCCCTGGACCAGAGCACGCCAGGCACTTCTGTCCTCCACTGCCTCCCGCAGTTTGGTCAAACTCATGCTGGTATCTTCAAGAACACTGTCCCACCATCTCGTCCTCTGTCGTCCCCTTCTCCTTGTGCCCTCCATCTTTCCCAACATCAGGGTCTTTTCCAGGGAGTCCTCTCTTCTCATGAGGTGGCCAAAGTATTGGAGCCTCAGCTTCAGGATCTGTCCTTCCAGTGAGCACTCAGGGCTGATTTCCTTCAGAACGGAGAGGTTTTGTTATGTACTGAGTTGAATAGGATCCAAAATGCAGCAGTCCGATTGGTCGTAGAACAATAGGATTTAGAATGCAGCAGTCTGATTGGTCCTAGAACAATGCAGCAGTATGATTGGTCCTCAGGAGCCACCCAATCCAGCTCCAGGTGGAAGTGAATCCACAACCTGATTGGCCTACAGGAGAATCCCGTGCAGCCCATTGTATAAATAATGTATACAAAGCAGATATTTTGGGGAAACATTCATTCCTCACTACTATGAGCTGAATAAAGAGCATGAAATCCACACTCGACTCCGAGTATATTTCAGGTTTGATCTTCTTGCAGTCCAAGGGACTCTCAAGAGTCTCCTCCAGCACCATAATTCAAAAGCATCCATTCTTCGGCGATCAGCCTTGGTCCAACTCATGGGCCTTTTTTGCTGCTGCATCACAGTGTTGGCTCAGGTTAAGGTTGTGTTGTTCTTCTTATTCCCAGGCTTGGGAGTGGACCCGGTCCCTGCAGGAGGCAGCTTGGATGTTTACCCTGGAAGCACCCAGGAGAAGAAATTTGCTGGAGGGCCAGCTGAGAAGAGACCGGCAGAACCCCGGCAGCTGGGGGGCACGATGGAGCGACGCCACACCATCTGCAGCCTGGACTGGAAGATGGCACGGGGCGGGCCGGAGGGCAGACCCAGCGGAGGGGGCAGCCTGGAGCGGAAGCAGGGCACAGGGAGCTGGGAGAAGAGGCAGGGTCCCGCAGGCGGCAGGCCCTTCGGGAGCTGGGAGCGCCGGCAGACCTACAGCGGCAGCTGGGAGCGCCGCCCCACGGGCAAAGCTGGGGGCAGCTGGGAGAGGAGGCGACAGGCCTACAGCGGCAGCTGGGAGAGGGGCAAGACCTGGGGGAGCTGGGAGCGCCGCTGGCACACCGGGAACAACCCCCTGGACACCAAAGAGCCCAGCCCCGAAGCCTATTGCAATCTCATCATCCTGGCTGTGGCTAACAGGGTGAGCAGCCTGAAGCCCGGTCTTGTCCTTCCTTCAAAATAGACAATCTCTCTCTCTCTCTCTCTTTCATATTTTTAAAAGCTTTTTTTAAATGACTCAACAAGATAAAAAAAGTGATCTGTATAAAAACAAAAGCAGAAAAAGAAGGGGGGACATGTATATGAAAACAAAAAAGGAGATGAAAAAGAAAAAGGCAACCCTGGTCCAAGGCCTGGAAACGATGCCTTATGAGGAACGGCTAAGGGAGCTGGGCATGTTTAGCCTGGAGAAGAGGAGGTTAAGGGGTGATATGATAGCCATGTTCAAATATATAAAAGGATGTCACATAGAGGAGGGAGAAAGGTTGTTTTCTGCTGCTCCGGAGAAGTGGACACGGAGCAATGGATCCAAACTACAAGAAAGAAGATTCCACCTAAACATTAGGAAGAACTTCCTGACAGTAAGAGCTGTTCGACAGTGGAATTTGCTGCCAAGGAGTGTGGTGGAGTCTCCTGCTTTGGAGGTCTTTAAGCAGAGGCTTGACAACCATATGTCAGGAGTGCTCTGATGGTGTTTCCTGCTTGGCAGGGGGTTGGACTCGATGGCCCTTGTGGTCTCTTCCAACTCTACGATTCTATGATTCTAACCCTAGATAAGGAAGTTTTTGAATGTTTTATTATGTTTTTATATATGTTAGTAGCCACCCAGAGTGGCTGGGGCAGCCCAGCCAGGTGTGCGGGTTAATAATAATAATAATAATAATAATAATAATAATAATGGAATAGGACATTCCTATTTTCATAAGAAGGGACGCAGGTGGCGCTGTGGGTTAAACCACAGAGCCTAGGACTTACCGATCAGAAGGTCCGCGGTTCAAATCCCCGCGACGGAGCGAGCTCCTGTTGCTTGGTCCCTGCTCCTGCCAACCTAGCAGTTCAAAAGCACATCAAAGTGCAAGTAGATAAATAGGTACCACTCCGGCGGGAAGGTAAACGGCGTTTCCGTGCGCTGTTCTGGTTTGCCAGAAGCGGCTTAGTCCTGCTAGCCACATGACCAGCTGTACACCAGCTCCCTCGGCCAGTAAAGCGAGATGAGCGCTGCAGCCCCAGAGTCGGCCACGACTGGACTTAATGGTCAGGGGTCCCTTTACCTTTTACCTATTTTCATCAGAGGAATATTGGAGGGTATGATATACCACCTAAATAACCACGTCCTCTAGACTGGTCACAAATGATCAAGCAACTCTGGAACATGGATCTGACTGCCCTTTCTCCCTCGGGTGCAGGACATGGCAGAAGAATCGTGTGCTCTCATCTGCCAGGTTTTCCAGATAATCTATGGGGACCAAACCATTGAGTGTGTGGACCGGGCTGGTTATCACTACACATCCACCATGAAGCGTCCTTGGCTGTCTAGCCGGAGTGAGTACATTTAGGGAAGTTTTTAATGTTTGATGCATTACTGTATTTTAATATTTTGTTGGAAGCCACCCAGAGTGGCTGGGAAAGCCCAGCCAGATAGGCGGGGTATGAATTATTATTATTATTGTTATTGTTATTGTTGTTGTTGTTGTTGTTGTTGTTACGCAACCGCCTTAGACAGAGTCAGCTCATTTCATTTATTTATTTGAACAATTTATATACTGCTTAGCTTCAAGCGTCTCTAAGCAAATTACAAAGTTGCAATGGGGGGAAAAGTCAGCTGAAACTATTCAAACAAATATAAATGCATGCTGGAATGAAGAACTTGAGGCGAGAGGGGACATGTCTGACCTCAACTGGAAAGTAACTCCATAAAATTGAGAAAATTCTTCCTCTTCCTCTTTGGCAATCACTTGTAGCTGAGTAAGATTGTCTTCCGTGAACACGGTCTTAATGGTGTGTCCATAGATGACTGTGGAGGCCAATTCTGGATCCACACATCCTTCCACAGTGGGGACATTGGTTCCTGGGCGGGAGTTGATCACGGTGTGGATTTGCCAAGCATGCCTTCCTCTTAGCACGCTTCTCCCTTTTGTCTTGAGTTCGAGTGACACCTTTGGTAAAGGCTGTTCTCCAACTGGAGCGCTCGCAGGCCAGTGTTTCCCAGTTGTCGGTGTTTATACTACATTTTTTTTAGATTTGCCTTGAGAGAGTCTTTGGCATTACGCTTTCCATTTTTAAGTTCGGAACAGAGCACAGTGGTACCTCAGGTTACATACGCTTCAGGTTACATACGCTTCAGGTTACAGACTCCGCTAACCCAGAAATAGTGCTTCAGATTAAGAACTTTGCTTCAGGATAAGAACAGAAATCGTGCTCCAGCAGTGCGGCAGCAGCAGGAGGCCCCATTAGCTAAAGTGGTGCTTCAGGTTAAGAACAGTTTCAAGTTAAGAAAGGACCTCCAGAACGAATTAAGTACTTAACCCGAGATACCACTGTAGTTGCTTTGGAAGACGATAATCAGGCATCCGAAGAACATGACCAGTTCAACGAAGTTGACGTTGAGGAATCAATACTACCCCAGTATTGTCTGCTGTGACTAGCAGTGACTGAACTGTTGTGCCCAAAACTAGGTATGGGTCTTCAGATGAGTAGAACAGTGCCATTGGTTCCATTGGTTCCTGCTCATTGCAAGCAAACATTTTTTAGCATTGCAAACCCCCTTTGGCTAGTGATAAAATAAAACTGGTGGAAATAGTTTTATGGGTGCCTTCCATATGCTTTAGGCCATGACTTGCCTCATCCCTGACCACTGGGCTTGGCTGACTGTGGATAATGGGATTTGTAGTCCAAAAAACCTGCCGAGTACTATATGGGCTGCCCCTGGGCCACCTGGTGGTTGCAAAGTGATGCGCACCAGGCCACAGATTTGCAGAGGACAGGATGGAGGGTTGAGGTCTGGCAGCATAGAAACCTGTTTTCCTATACCCCGTTTAACCCCCTGTGCTGTCTTCTTCCAGGTGAGAGCTGTCGGACGGATGGGACGTACGGCTATGATGCTGATTTCAGCTGCTGTAGCTCTTTGTGAGTCCTGCCCCCCCCCACACTGGTAACAAGCGGGATGTCTGGCTTGGGCTGATGGGAGTTGTAGTCCAAAATGGCTGCACCAAGTGGGGCTGATGGGAGTTGACATTGGAACAGTACCTGGTTGTCGAAGGCTGACCTGATTTGTCATTTAATTAGTTATGTTAACCAATTAAGCACCTTTTCATCTGCTAAAAAGGTAAAGGTAAAGGGACCCCTGACCATTAGGTCCAGTTGTGGACGACTCTGGGGTTGTGGCGCTCATCTCGCTTTACTGACCGAGGGAGCCGGCGTACAGCTTCCGGGTCATGTGGCCAGCAGGACTAAGCCGCTTCTGGCGAACCAGAGCAGCACACGGAAACGCCGTTTACCTTCCTGCCGGAGCAGTACCTATTTCATAGAATCATAGAATCATAGAGTTGGAAGAGACCACAAGGGCCATCGAGTCCAACCCCCTGCCAAGCAGGTATTTATCTACTTGCACTTTGCCGTGCTTTCGAACTGCTAGGTTGGCAGAAGCAGGGACCAAGCAACGGGAGCCACCGTCCTGGGGATTCGAACCACCGACCTTCTGATTGGCAAGTCCTAGGCTCTGTGGTTTAACTCACAACGCCACCCATGTCCCTTGCTAAAAAGGTACCCCCCCCCCACTTAATCAACTATGGGATCCTTTAATAAATCATTTCTAAAACTAGTACAGATAAGATAGCAGGTACCATTTGGGAATACAGTGGTGCCCGCTTATCATCTGATCCTAAGCCGCTAAGCCG
The DNA here is from genome assembly GCF_965113315.1 of Podarcis vaucheri. Classification (NCBI taxonomy): domain Eukaryota; kingdom Metazoa; phylum Chordata; class Lepidosauria; order Squamata; family Lacertidae; genus Podarcis; species Podarcis vaucheri. The sequence continues at coordinate 104,660,466 of NC_138764.1, forward strand.
CTTAACAGCTGATCCGCTAAGCCACTTATCAGCTAATCCGCTAAGCTGCTTAACAGCTGATCCGCTAAGCCGCTTATCAGCTGATCCGCTAAGCCGCTAAGCTGCTAATGGGCTTGCTTCGCAAGACGAAAAAACCGCAAGACGAAGAGACTCGTGGAACGGATTCTTTTCGTCTTGCGAGGCACCACTGTAGCAGTTTTCTTCAAAGGCATCTGCCTTGTACAGCTAGAAAGTGCCCTGCAAGGTGTATGCATAGTCTGAGGTCCCTTCCTGTTCTGTGATCCCGAGGCAGATTTCGCCAACCTGGTGCCCTCTAGATATTTTGGACGACAACTTTCACGAGCCCTCGTGCTTGCTGAGGGGCCTGATGGGAGTTGCAGTCCAAAATGTCTGTTGACAGGAGCGAGCCAGCAGTAAATTGCACTGAGCAAGTTAGAGTTAAATCTTTCTTAGCAAAAGCGGGATCTGCACAGGGGCATCCGGCCTGATGAGCACAGCAACTCACCTGCGGCAGGTCTTGCCCCCAAGAAGCAGTTGCTGAGACTGAAGGTCCCTGCCTCCCCACAATCCCCTCCTCTCCAGGGTTTTCCCCAAGCAATCTGAGACTGCGCCTGCATGGAGCTAATTTCTCCTCTGCCCTCTTCATGCCTCTCCTGCTTTGGGGAGACCAGCGCTAAGGGGAGCTCATCACAGCAGGAGGAAAAGACACCTTTGCTTCTTCACCAGCATGAACCATCTCTGTCTCTTGGTGAAATATACTGGGAGTCAAGAATGGATTTCATGCTCTTATTCAGCTCATAGTGGTGAGGAGGAATGGAAGTTCCCCCAGAATGTCTGCTTTATATACATTATTTACACAATGGGCCCCACGTGATTGGCTAATTCTGGAATTCTCCTGTAGGCCAATCAGGTTGCGGATTCATTTCTACCTGGAGCTGGATTGGGTGGCTCCTGCGGACCAATCATACTGCTGCATTGCTCTAGGACCAATCAGACTGCTGCATTCTGAATCCTATTGTTTTAGGACCAATCAGACTGCTGCATTTTGGATCCTATTCAACTCAGTACATAACACCTGGCCTCCCTTCCGCTTCAGCTTTTGCCTCTGGTTCTGGACTGCTCTCTGCCACAGACTCTCCCCGCTCACTAAGCCCTGACTCTTCTTCAGCTTCCGACACCTCTTCCCCCCATTCTTCTCCCTCTGACCACTCACCGCCATCCCACCACCAATCCCCTGACTCTGAGCTTTCTTCCCTCGGGGGTTCCCCAGCAGGTGCCTCCTACCATTCCTCTGCGTCCAACCAGTCCGTGACAACTATGTTGGCTGAGGGGGCTGCTGGGAGTTGTGGTCCAGAATGTCTGCACCGGCTGGGGACTGCTGGGAGTTGTAGTCCAGAATGGCTGCACTGGCAGTGGGGACTGCTGGGAGTTGTAGTCCAAAATGTCTGCTCTGGCTGGGGACTGCTGAGAGTCATAGTCCAGAATGGCTGCGCTGGCGGTGGGGGCTGATGGGAGTCATAGTCCACAGTGTGGTGTAGTGGTTAAGAGTGGTGGACTCGTAATCTGGGGAACCGGGTTCGCGTCTCCGCTCCTCCACATGCAGCTGCTGGGTGACCTTGGGCTAGTCACACTTCTCTGAAGTCTCTCAGACTCACAGAGTGTTTGTTGTGGGGGAGGAAGGGAAAAGGAGAATGTTAGCCGCTTTGAGACTCCTTCGGGTACTGATAAAGCACATTGGCTCCCAGTACGTTTCCGAGCACAATTCAAAGTGTTGGTGCTGACCTTTAAAGCCCTAAACGGCCTCGGTCCAGTATATCTGAAGGAGCGTCTCCACCCTCATCGTTCTACCCGGACATTGAGGTCCAGCACCGAGGGCCTTCTGGCAGTTCCCTCTCTGCGAGAAGCCAAGTTACAGGGAACCAGGCAGAGGGCCTTCTCGGTAGTGGCGCCTTCCCTGTGGAACACCCTCCCACCAGATGTCAAAGAGAACAACGACCAGGCTTTTAGAAGACATCTGAAGGCAGCCCTGTTTCGGGAAGCTTTTAATGTTTGATGTATTATAGTATTTTAATATTCTTTTGAAAGCTGCCCAGAGTGGCTGGGGAAGCCCAGCCAGATGGGCGGGGTATAAATAAATTATTATTATTATTATTATTATTATTATTATTATTATTATTAAGCGGGCTATCAAATCCAAACTCTTCTTCTTCACAATGGCTGTGCTGGCTGAAGGGGCTGATGGGAGTTGTAGCCCCAGGGCACAATGGGGAAGGCTGACCTATTCCAACACCACCTCTGCAATTGGGGAGTGGGGAGGAGTGGGGAGGAGGGAACCTTCTTGACAACAGGAGATGGGAATGGTTACTCATCCGCTTCCTTCCTTCCTTCCTTCCTCCCTCAGCGACGGTTCCCACGACACCTTTGAGGCCTGTTGCAGCGACACTTCGTCCCCCTCCTTCCACCAGTCCCATCACAGCCTGGCCACGGCCTGCAGTGGCAGCGACCAGAGCAACGCTGGCCTGGAGCAACTACAGGACTACATGATCACAGTGAGTGGGGTTTGGGGAGGTGGCCTGGGGGGGGGGAGAGGCACTTTGGGTGCCCTGAATCCACGAGCCTTGCAGTCACTGGGTGCTTCTAAAACCTCCTCCTGGGAACTGTCCATTTGCATTATTATTGCAAAAATCAAGATCACTACAAAACTACCGTATTTTTCGTCCCATAGGACGCTCCGTCCCATAGGACGCACCTAGGTTTTTTTGGGGGGGGAATAAAGGGGGGGAAATTCCCTTTATTTTCCCCCCAAAAGCAGGTCGGGGAAACAGAACCAGGTCGAGGAACAGCGGGATGGCGGCGCTGCGCCTCCCTGCTGTCCCCCGAGCTTGTGGGGCTGGCCGATGTCTGCCCGGCGTATGGGGCGCCCTGCTTCATGGTGCCCCACCCCCTGGGCGGCAGGCTGCTATCCGCAGAGTGGGGAGCCCTGCGGGGGCTTCCTGCAGGGCTCCCCATGCTGCGGATGTGTTCCCGAAGCGCCGAGCACTCTGCTTTCAGGGCGCCCGGCGCTCCGGGAAGCAGACTGCTATCCGCAGCCTAGACAGCCCTGCGGGAATTCCCGCAGGGCTGCCTAGGCTGCTGATGTCTTCCTGAAGCCTGGAGAGTGAGAGGGGTCGGTGCGCACCGACCCCTCTCGCTCTCCAAGCTTCAGCGAAAGCCTGCATTCACCCCGTAGGACGCACCCAGATTTCTCCTTCATTTTTGGAGGGGAAAAAGTGCGTCCTATAGGGTGAAAAATATGGTATTTCACCTATAGATGTAAACGTAGGCAGCATGATAGAAGCTTATAGCATTGCATAGGCATGGAGCGAGTAGATAGAAGAAAAATACACACACACACACACACACACTGCTTTTGGGGGGGACACAGGGGTACACATACCCCTAAACATTGAATCTAAGTTTGGCCTGGTTGAGGGGCTGTATTTCAATATGAGTAGGAAAATGAGAGTACCCCTAACCTTTTTTTTTTTTAGAAAAAAAGGAGTGTGTGTGTGTGTGTTACTAAATTTTCTGTTTTACAATTTACAATACTCATTTTACATCCTTAAGATATCAATGACTTCCTTTATTCTCTTTCCATGGTCCATTTTACATATCATAAAGCCCTGCATATTTTGCAGAAACTATACCAATCAGTATTCCATTATTGCATCCATCAAAACTTATTTACACCGTTTTCAGGTGTACACAATTATTTCCCCTATTTTCAATAAACGTCTTCCAACCGTTTCCCGAAAGAGGTGCAAGACGTCTGTTTTTACAGTTCCCTCCTTGCAAATGATAAATGTTTGTCGTTTGGCGTGACTGTGCTGCCTCTTTGCCTCGCCCCACAGCTCAGGAACAAGCTGACGCCGCAGGAGATCCAACAGTTTGCCTTCTTGCTGAGAGAATACCGGATGGGTCTGGCGGTGGAGGGATACTGTGCCGGCCTCCTCCAGCTCTATGGAGAAAAGCGGAAGTTCCTGCTGCTGGGTAAATGAAAAATATCTGTTTTTGGTGGGGCAGAAGAGGGAAGAGATGGGAAAATCGCAGCTGGGAGAGGTCAAGTCACTTCCATACATCACGTCTGGGAAAACCATGGCTTTAACTATACGGGCCTTTGTTGGCAAGGTGATCGGGTGATGTTTTGCCCTTTGGGGGATTGCAGGGACAGGCTCCTGGTGACCTGGTGGGCCAAGGAGCCTTCGCCCAATCTCCCTGGCACCTTTCTCTGTTCCGCCTCCGCAGGGATGCGCCCCTTCATCCCTGACCAGGACATCGGCTACTTCGAGAGCTTCCTGGAGAACATCGGCATCCGCGAAGGAGGGATCTTGACGGACAGCTTTGGGCGCATCAAGAAGAGCATGAGCAACACCTCGGCCTCCGCCGTGCGCAGCTACGACAGCTGGTCCTTGCGCTCGGAGTCGGAGTCCTTCAACCGCATGATCACGGACATCACCCACGACATCGAAGCTCTGGCGAGGGATGAGGAGGAAGAGGAGGAAGACGACGACGACAATGGCAGCGGTGACAATGATGATGAAGACAACTACCTGTGAGGAGGGGAGACCACCTGGGCCTGAAAGGCAGAGGGGAGCCAGGAACACTGAAAGCTCTCTAATATGAAGTCAGGCAATTGGTCCAGCAGGCTCAATATGGTCTATACTGACTGACAGCAGCCTTTTAGGGTGGGTATCTCCAATGAGCCTCTTGGGCTTGCAGATCAGAAGGTCAGCGGTTCGAATCCCCGCGACAGGGTGAGCTCCCGTTGCTCGGTCCCTGCTCCTGCCAACCTAGCAGTTCGAAAGCACGTCAAAGTACAAGTAGATAAATAGGTACCGCTCCGGCAGGAAGGTACCGTATTTTTCGCCCTATAGGACGCACTTTTTCCCCTCCAAAAATGAAGGGGAAATCTGGGTGCGTCCTATGGGGCGAATGCAGGCTTTCGCTGAAGCCTGGAGAGTGAGAGGGGTTGGTGCGCACCAACCCCTCTCGCTCTCCAGGCTTCAGGAAGCTCTGCGCAACCCTCGGGAGACCTGCTCCGAGGGTTGCGCAGAGCTGCCTGCAGTCCCCGGCTCAGCACAGCTCTGCGCCGCCATCCGGAGCGGGGCGCTAAGTCCCGCCCCGCTCCGGATGGCGGTGCAGAGCTGCCTGCAGTTCCGGGATCAGCGCACTTCTCCCCATCGCCAGCCCCACAAGCTCGGGGGACAGCGGGGAGGCAGAGCGTGCCTTCCCACTGTTCCCCGACCTGGTTCTTCCAGCCCCGCACCTGGGGGGGGAATAATTTTTTTTCTTTATTTCCCCCCCCAAAAAACTAGGTGCGTCCTATGGGCCGGAGCGTCCTATGGGGCGCAAAATACGGTAAACAGCATTTCCGTGCACTTCTCTGGTTCACCAGAAGCGGCTTAGTCATGCTGGCCACATGACCCGGAATCTGTACGCCGGCTCCCTCGGCCAATAAAGCGAGATGAGCGCCGCAACCCCAGAGTTGTCCGCGACTGGACCTAATGGTCAGGGGTCCCTTTACCTTTTTACTCAATGTATATCTGGATCCTGTACACCCTCCAATTGCCCCTATTTGCCAGGGACAGTCCCGGATTTACAGAAGCCATTCTGGTTTCTGAATCCCAGAATGTCCTGCTTAGCCTTAGTATGTCCCTATTTTCATCAGAGAAATGGAGAATAAGTACAGAACCAAGGAGATAAGTCACTATACAGCCTTTAGAAGACATTTGAAGGCAGCAATGTATAGGGAAGTTTTTTTAATGTTTTATGTTTTTATCTATGTTGGAAGCCTCACAGAGTGGCTGGGGCAGCCCAGTGTGATGGACAGGGTATAAATATTATTATTATTATTATTATTATTATTATTATTATTATTATTACTATTATTGTTGAATAAGACATCCCTATTTTCATGTTGGAGGGCACGGATCCTGGCAAGCAAAGGTGAGCCACCCCTTTCTCTCCCCACCTGCTCCCCAGTTGTGAAACTGATCTGCGTTGGAACATCCATGTTCAGAGGCAGTCTACCATTCAATATCATTTGCTGAGCGGTGGGGTTGGGAGAAGCCTGTGGAGCTCATGTCCTGCCTTTGAATATCCCAGAAGGATCTGGTTGCGCAATGTGAGAAGCAGGATGCTGGACTAGATGGACTTCTGGCCTGATCCACCAGAGATCATAGAATTGTAGAGTTGGGACCCCCAGGGTCATCTAGTCCAACCCCCTGCAATGCAGGAATTCTGCCTATATTCTCGCACCTGTCCCACCCCATGGCTTGCTCTCTGCAGCTCAAATTCGTCCTGCTGGTCCGCTAGGTTCAGGAGAGTCCCCTTTGGATGGACTTCTGATGTCTTCTCTTGTGAAGTTGGTCAAGCGCCAAACAATTTTTAATAGAGCAAGACTGCCCTCTGCTGGTCTCTTGCAGAATCTATGCAGTGAGCTTATAACATGATAACCAAGACAGGTATCACATTGCAGCCTCGTTTGCAAGTTCTCTTTCAAGACTCAAGCTTTTACAGTCGGTGCAACGGCAGGGTTTTTATTTTGTTTTTGAAATGAGGCTACAACCTTTTTTAGGCATTGCACTATTTATTTCATACTAACAGAAGCCTTTCTGGACTGGTTTCCAGCCCTATGCAACGGCCCTCCCACAATAAAATCATTAAAAACTTAGGCGGAACCCAACACTTCTGCAAGTGGACCTCCACTCATGCAATGGGACTTCATCCATCCTGTCCTTCCCCATTGCCCTACCTCTAACGCAGAGAGGGGAAACTAGGGGTCCCTGAAACATTGCTACACTCCAAATCCCATCGTCCCTGCCCACTGGGCCGTTCTGGCAGGGGCTGATGGGAGATGGAGTGCGACAACATCTGGAACCCCCTGGGCTCACCATTCCTGAGGTTTCTGCAATGGCTGCTTTGCAGCTCTGCGGACAGTCCTTGGTTGATCAAGAGATTCCTCTAAGCCGGAGTTCTTCGATCTTGGATCTCTGGCGTTGTTGGACTATATCTCCCATCATCCCAAACCTGCTAGTTGGGGTTGGTGGGAGTCGTAGTAGTGCAGCGAAACCTGGGGACCAAAGGTTTTCTCTGACCTGCAGCAAAGCAGAGCAAGGGTCAGTATGAGTCCGTTTGGCGGTGCTTTGAGAAACCACGAGACGGTGCTGTCCTCTCTTCGTAAGGCCCTTCCCTTTTAAGGTTTGTGTAAGGCAGAATGGTTTGCCCCTCATGGAGCTACAATTCCCAGCACCCTTAGCAAACTACAACTCCCGGGATTTTTTGCTGAGTAAGTCATGTTCTTTCAGTGAGTGGCTTGTGTGCTCCCTGTGTTTCTTGGCTCAGCAGTGGCGCTTATAACTCATGGAAATCATTCCTGTAAGGGGTTTTCCACATCAAGGACTGCCCCTGGAAAATGTGACGGGCAGGAGAAAAGCCTTGTGGCTGGATCAGTCCCAAGGGGGTCCACCTTGTCCACCACGGATTTTGGAGGCAACAATGAGCTCTGATGGCTAAGTACTTTCCCTCTGTCTCCTTCTTCCTCAATTCTCAGTTGACTGAGCAGCAAAAGAAAGATTCGTGGGTTGCATCAAAGTGTAAACATGGAGCAATTTGCATTTCAGAAAAGGAAGTTCCCCCTCTTGCAATTTCCGAGAAGAAGCCCAGGCCTCCTGCCAGCTGGGTGGGGCTAAGGTTGCTTCTCGTTTGGTACCTGCTGGCCCCACAGATGCCCCTGACCAGGCTGGAGGGTGAGTCACCAGAAGGACGCGGTTGTGACATCATTCCGGAATCTGCACCAACTTCCTCCCACCATTTCGGGCAAAGCTTTGCATTTTTGCAACGTGGTAAAAACCACGCTTTGCAGGGAAACTCCGTAGAAATGCTTCACAAAATATTAGTAAAAGTCCCAGGTCTTGAACTCCAATTCCATTGGAGCACCACCCCACTGTCCACTCCACTGACAAAAGTCTTAAATCCCCCTTTTAAATCTATATTGTTAAAAAATGCCTGCAACACTCAGTCAGTAGAGCTATCAATCTAAAAGTCATGGGTTCAAGCCCCACGTCAGGTGAAAGGATCCTACATTGCAGAGCAATCACACTGTGATTCTATGAAATCCTAGGTCAAACTGGTCTGGCTAAGCCTAGCCTGGCAGATCTCCTTTGTGAGTCAATCCCTGGCTTTTTGAGTGTTTGGGGGTAGCTAAGAGACCATTCATCCACACTGACTCCCAGACGAAGGCATCTGTAAATCCCAGTGTCTGTGGAAAAGAATTGCAGACCAGCAGTCTTGAGTCAGAAATTGAGGACCAGGACATAGCTGAGTTCTTGAGCTCTGCAAGCAGAGTTGGAGGTGCTGGCTGGTCCTGTCAAGCAGGGATGGGAAGCTTGCTTGCCTCCATCAGATGTTGCTGGACTCCAGCTCCCATAAACCCCAGCTTGCATGGCCAATCGTCAGGAAAGATGGGAGTTGTAGTCCTGCAGCCCCTTCCCTGGAAGACCTGATGTCAGACCAGTGGACTTCAGGTGAGTTGAGTTCTTCGGCCGTGTTCCTCCAACTACACTCAACCTGTTAGAATTCCTGCACCGTTATTGCAGTCATGGGACTGTTGTCTATCACATGACGGTGTATGTTTTGATTCCACAGAGTGGGAAGTGATGGAGGAAGGATGGTTGTGATACTGTGTTCCGTGAAGTGGAACTATTGTCCTTTGTTCTTTTTCTCTTTGCTGTCTGATGCTAGAGAGAGGGGGAGGGAGCCATGCTGCAGTGCTCCGTATGTGTTGATATGTAAATAAAGTAGATTAGCCAAAATGCTGAGTTGCTGAGGTCTGTTACGCAAACTGCGAAGACTCTGCGGATCCCTAAGTGTGCCAATGTCGGTTGGCATTGGTCGCTGTGATGTTCGGGCTGAAGAAAGCTTTTGAAGCTCCCAAACGATCGACCAGGAGGGAGAGAACATGCCAGTCGGGCATGTGTCTCTGCCAGGGTCCTACTCGAGTGTAGGACGAGCTCCTGACACAACCTGTGTGCTTGTAAATTAAAGGCAATGTTGCAAGCAAAACACCACTAAGCCTCCAGTGACCTCCTCCCAAAGGAAAAAAAAGTTGGGTGAGCGATGCACTCCTGTAACATTTCACAGAAGAAGTGGGCCGTGCAAAACGGCATGTTAGGTCGATGGTGCAGGTGGGTGTAGCGTTCAGTGAAGAGAGAAAAATCCACCACCTCATTTTCTGCAGAAGAGCAAAGACTTTCTGTTTAAACCTTGCATTCAGAGCCTTTGCTAGTTCCTTCTTTTAAACAGAAGAAGGTGTGGGTACGTGTGGGGGGGTGTATTTATATAAGTAGTCCATGAAAATAATAACCAGATTTCAGCAAGGAGGGCTAGACAGGGCTTCTCTCGCAGTGGGGAAGTGGACGTGGTTTGCATGGCACCAACCTCGGCTGAGTTCTTGCAGGGAACTGATGATGATGATGATCATCATCATTTATTATTTATACCCCACCCATCTGGCTGGGTTTCAGGGCACAAGGAGAAGGGGACGACAGAGGACGAGATGGTGGGACAGTGTTCTCGAAGCTACCAGCATGAGTTTGATGAAACTGCGGGAGGCAGTGGAAGACAGGAGTGCCTGGCGTGCTCTGGTCCAGGGGGTCACGAAGAGGCGGACACGACTAAACAACAAGAAGAAGAGCTATGCAATGTTTGCAGGTTGAAGAGAATTGGACAACATTCCAAAACTGCTAATAAAAATATGGCCCTGAGTTTGCCCCATGCATAATTGAGATGAGATTGAGTAGAGTTGATTTAATATTTGCATTCCTCTTTCCCAAGTGGCTGACAAGAACCCTCGAATTGTAGAGTTGGAAGAACACTGTGATCACTGTAATATCAAACACAATATCATATAAAGCAGACAACAAAAACAACACCTTCATCAACACAATCAGTACAATTCAATAAAGTCAAAGTAACTGATAGTATTGCCAGGATACCTCCCCCAGAACAACAAAGAAGTGGACTAGCTGTTGGTTATCAGACGCATTCACTGTACATGAATTATAGACACTTACAAAGAATTATGGGGATGCGGGTGGTGCTGTGGTTTAAACCACAGAGCCCAGGACTTGACGATCAGAAGGTCGGCGGTTCGAATTCCCGTGACGGGGTGAGCTCCCGTTGCTCGGTCCCTGCTCCTGCCAACCTAGCAGTTTGAAAGCACGTCAAAGTGCAAGTAGATAAATAGGCAGGAAGGTAAACGGCGTTTTCATGCGCTGCTCTGGTTTGCCAGAAGCGGCTTAGTCATGCTGGCCACATGACCCGGAAGCTGTACGCCAGCTCCCTCGGCCAATAAAGCGAGATGAGCGCCGCAACCCCAGAGTTGGCCACGACTGGACCTAATGGTCAGGGGTCCCTTTACCTTTACCTTTCTACAAAGAACTATAGATTTAAAGAAACATTTCAGGTGGGGGGGCAAGTTCATTGAATCCATGGAGGCTTATCAGCTTCAGATGTGTTTGTAGGGAAAGGATTACAGTATTCTGGCCCTATTTCAGCCTGGTTTGCCCATGTAGCACCATGGTTGAGATCTCAAGGAAGCACCACATGGACTGAGCTTTCACTGAGAAACCTTGAACCAGTTTCAATTTGTGAAGGTAAAATGGGTCAGGGTGGAGAATTGTGTGTGCTACTCAGAGGAAAAGAGGAATATAAATTATAAATTTATAAATTATAAATTGACATAGAAGTCCAAATCAGTTTCTTAACCTTTTGCAATGCCAGGAGCCTCAGCTCCGTTATCTGAAGTAATAATCAAGTGAGCACCTCTGAGCATGTGTGAAGTGCCTTTCCCTCACCTCCAAGCAGCCACAAACAATTGTGTGTGATTTGCAGACAGCCTCTTGAGCAACTTCCCTTCTAGGAATCGAAGGGATGACTCTGGTTCAACTGGACTGGCTCTCAATTTTTAAGACAAACTCAAGAGCTAAAGGCAGCCCTGTTTAGGGAAGCTTTTAATGTTTGATATTTTATTGTTCTGTTAATAATCTGTTGGTAGTTGGACTGGATGAGCTCTGGGGGTCCCTTCCAACTCTACCATTCTACGATTGTAAAGAAAAATACTTGTGGCCAGTGGGCAGTTACATCACATCAGTGAAGTGGCACAGTTTGTGTTGGGAACCTTCTTCAGCTCGTCGTAATCAGGGCAGTGACCACACAGAGGCGTGGAGGGACTGAGAAAATAACAAAATTGGAGAAGTGCCTTCTTTTTCATGCCAGTGCCTTGTCAAGAGGGGAAAATGACTCATGGTGCTCTCAGACGATGAACCCCACACCGTCCTGTTATGAAGTGTGGGAACTTGAAATAATAGAATCCCAAACTCATCTCTCACACAGTGCCCCTTACCTGTTTATTCAAAATTCAATTTACACCATACCCTCCAACATTTCTCTGATGAAAATAGGGGCATCCTATTCAAAATAACAACAACAACAACAACAACAACACAACCCCATCCATCTGACTGGGTTTCCTCAGCTACTCTGGGCAGCTTCCAACATATATGAAAACATAACATCAAACATTAAACATTAAAAACTTCCCTATACAGGGCTACCTTCTAAGATGTCTTCTAAAGTTTGCATGGTTACTTATCTCCTTGGTTCACGGGTCACATAACTCCATACCTTCCAACATTTCTCTGATTTAGTGCTAAAGAGGGACACGGGTGGCGCTGTGGGTTAAACCACAGAGCCTAGGGCTTGCCGATCAGAAGGTCGGCGGTTCGAATCCCCGCGACAAGGTAAGCTCCCGTTGCTCGGTCCCTGCTCCTGCCAACCTAGCAGTTCGAAATCACATCAAAGTGCAAGTAGATAAATAGGTACCACCCTGGCAGGAAGGTAAACGGCGTTTCCGTGCGCTGCTATGGTTTGCCAGAAGCGGCTTAGTCATGTTGGCCACATGACCCGGAAGCTGTACGCCGGCTCCCTCAGCCAATAAAGCGAGATGAGCGCCGCAGCCCCAGAGTCGGCCACGACTGGACCTAATGGTCCGGGGTCCCTTTACCTTTTTAAGGAAAAGAGGGACATTCCATGATCAAATCAGAAAATGGGAAGACTTATGTAAGTCTGGCGCTGACCCTGGAAAATAAGGACACTTGGAGGCAGGGCTGTCTTACCCATAGGTGCTAGGGGTGCGGGGCACCCAGGCACCGGGCTTTCAGGGGCACCAAGCCGAGAGTCTGGGGCCGAGATTTGGAGTCCAGGTATTGGGAAGAGCCGACAGCTGCTGCCAAGCAAAGTAGAGCCCTCCCTCTGAGCGCCGCAGCTCTTCTGCTGCAAGCGAGCGAGGCGCTGAGGCAGCCGGTCAGCTCTGCCCTCCTGCGCACCTGGGATTGGCAAGCTGTCGAAAGGCCTACCCAGCTTAAGACAGCCCTGCTGGGAGGGTCCGTTTAAACTACTTAGTTAACGAACTTCATCCAGGGATGCCAGCTTTTCAGAGATTGATTGTGGTTTACACCTCCAGCAGCCCTTGAAACTCTCTTACCTCTTTGCCCCCCCCCCTAGGAATTCTTAGCCCCCCATAGCTATGAATATATATCCTTTGGGCCACAGCAGCGAGGCTGAGGGGGGGAGGTCTTGTCGTCTGGGCAGCCCAGGAGCTCCAGACACCCTGCCCAGGCTTGCACCCGGGGAGATCACGTTGGTGCAGCAAACACTCCCAGAAGTGCACTCCATTATCTCTTGAGCCGGAGAGATGGCAACATTCGTAGCTACATAAATATAAGCAAAATTGCATTGAGAGGATGCGCTGACGGCCACCCAGCCAGGAGCTGCCGTTATGCACCGGTGCGATACTTCAACCACATTCTGAGTTTCAGTCAGTTAAAAAAGAAATGTTTATGTCGCAGGTCCTTTGCAAGGTTCAGCTCAGAGCAAGACAAGCCTCTGCGTCTCCAGCTTCCAGCACCAACCACAAGCCTCACACATTGCTCCTTCTTGGCCTATTGCTCTCCATTCTAGAATGAGTTGTGAAAAGTCCCGTCCATTTGCCTCTATGGCAACAGAACTCCCTCTTTGGCCATGTAAACGTCCGTCTGTGCTTAACTGACTAGCTAAGTCAAAATTTTAAAAAAAAATCCTTCCAGTAGCACCTTAAAGACCAACTAAGTTAGTTCTTGGTATGAGCTTTCGTGTGGATGCACACTTCTTCTAGCTAAGGCCATTATCTTACCAATAAACCAGTATGACTGATTCACCGCACTTCTTCTTGTAGAATCTAGACTCACAATGGCAGGTCACAGGTGCGCAAAGGACTCACGGGTTATGACCCGTGACTGACCAGCCCACCACCTATAACACTATTTTCAATGCGATCGGCTTGTGCATTTCCTTTCTGTAAATGGTGTTAGATGATAGATGCTTGTGGTTTCTTTCATTTGCTTAGTCTTTTCTTTTTGTTTTGTCAACCCCGTACCCTGGGGCTTATTTTGGTATAATCATCACATAAGGAACAAATAATGAGCCCTGAAAAATGCATTTTGGTGGGGAGCTGTCCTGCAGAACAGCAAGCAGCCCAGGCTTTGCTGTAGCTTCAAAATGCTACTCCAGAGTAATTCTGCTTCAAAGTGCAGCAGCCCTTAACAGCGGCCTCCTCCCTCTATTTTCTGCATGTTCCTGTTTTAAACTTTTAACAGAGAAGCAACGCCAGCGAGGCTCCTTTCCTCGGTGACCCTAGAACATGATTCTCCCGTGGGCGGGGGTGGGCGGCTTGGGCTCCAGAGTTGTCATGCTTTTTTGAGCTAGAGAGGGAAGTGCGGGGGGGGGAGGGATGTTTCCTCTTTTCTTCTCCCCAGAGAGTGAAAGGTTGCTTATTTATGCAGTAGAAATAGACTGAAAGAGCATCTTCACCCCCATCGTTCAGCCCAGATACCGAGGTCAAGCTCCAAGGGCCTTCTGGTGGTTCCCTCACTGCGGGAAGTGAAGCTACAGGGATCCAGGGGCGGCCGCCGAGACCACATAACACCGCACTTGAAAGACCTACATTGGTTCCCAGGATGTTTCCGAGCACAATTCAAAGTGTTGGTGCTGACCTTTAAAGCCCTAAAGGGCCTCGGTCCAGTACAGTGGTACCTCGTGTTAAGTACTTAATTCGTTCCGGAGGTCCGTTCTTAACCTGAAACTGTTCTTAACCTGAAGCACCACTTTAGGTAATGGGGCCTCCTGCTGCCACTGCGCCGCCGCTGCACGATTTCTGTTCTCATCCTGAAGCAAAGTTCTTAACACGAGGTACTATTTCTGGGTTAGCAGAGTCTGTAACCTGAAGCGTATGTAACCCGAGGTACCACTGTATACCTGAAGGAGCGTCTCCACCCACATCGTTCTGCCCGGACGCTGAGGTCCAGCGCCGAGGGCCTTCTGGCGGTTACCTCACTGCGAGAAGTGAGGTTACAGGGAACCAGGCAGAGGGCCTTCTCGGTAGTGGCACCTGCCCTGTGGAACGCCCTCCCACCAGATGTCAAAGAGATAAACAATTACCGTATTTTTCGTTCTGTAGGACGCACATTTCCCCCTCCAAAAATTAAGGGGAAATGTGTGTGCGTCCTATAGAGCGAATGCAGGCTGCGCCGCTAAGCCCAAAGCCAGAACAGGAAGACGGAGCATTGCAGAGCGCTCCGTCTCGCTGCTCTAGCTTGGGGACGGCTGCGCGCAAACCTCTGCAGGGCAGTGGGGTGCCTTCACCCTGCTGTCCTGCAGAAGCTAGCAAGGCTGTTCCCAAGCCAGAACAGCGAGAGGGAGGGCTCCATCTCGCTGCTCTAGCTTGGGGACGTCTGCACGCACAGCCTCTCCAGGGCAGCGGGGCGCTGCGCTCCAAAGGCTTCAGGGATCTTTGAGGCTGGCGGTGGGGGAAAGCAGCGCTTCCCTCCACCGCCAGCCCCACAAGGTCTGGTGAATGTACCTTGAACACACCTTGTTTTAGAGGGGGAGAACAAGAAAAAAAAAATTTCCCTGTTCTCCCCCTCCTATGGTCCAGTGCGTCCTATGGTCCGGTGCGTCCAATGGAGCGAAAAATACGGTACCTGACATTCAGAAGACATCTGAAGGGAAGTTCAGGGAAGTTTTTAATGTGTGACATTTTAATGTATTTTTAATGTTTGTTGGAAGCCGCCCAGTGGCTGGGGAAACCCAGCCAGATGGGCAGGGTACAAATAATAAACTTTTATTATGTTTATTATTATTGTTGTTGCTGCCAGGCAAAGAGCTTTCTCCGTAGTCGCACCCTCCCTGTGGAATGCCCTACTGTCAAATGTAAAACATATAAACAACTCTATTATTTCCAGGAGACATCTGAAAGCAGCCCTGTTCAGGGAAGTTTTTAATGTCTGAGGTTTTATTGTGATTTAAATATTTTGTTGTGAGTCACCCAGAGCAGCTGGGAAAATCCAGTCAGGTGGGTGGCATATAAATAATAAAACAGAAATCAACATATAGATGGTCATTAAATGAAGGATTATTAAAGAAGCCAGAGCTATAGGGGAAAGTGGTGAAAGTCCTAAAAGACTACGGTACTTTGAAATAAATTTAAGCAAAGGGACAGACTTAAATATGGTACAGGATGCCGGCAAGGCAGTAATAAGAGGCTTCTTTATATACAACAAAACACTTCCCAAAATAAATCAGAAGACAAGAAGCAAGAGATAATATAAGAACTTAATATGAATGAAAATAAATGAACTGAAAAACTGGGAAACACGGTTGTAATGCAGACTATTAAAATGCTACAAACACAGTGATCAATTCTGACTCTACATGAAATTAAAATATCCTAAACAGAAAGAGTCTGAATTTGCAAACAAACCTGGAAGACTGTTGTTGTGGCAATTAAAGAAAGAAAAGAAATCTAATGTGATTAACCCACCCACCAGCCGCTGACACTCTGGAGGGAAAAAAAGATGGTGACGATTTGGTTTTAAGTGACTAACAAAGCAAAAATTGCAACACTGAGCTGGGTATTTGGTGGCTGGATTGGCCGACCACAGGTAGCCCGTCTAGCACAGCATCCTGCTCCCAGAGTGGCGAATCTGATGCTCCAAAGGTAAGGCCATGAGCAGGATGCGGCCTCAAGAGCAGTGGAGGGAGATAGGAGCCAATGGTGGCCTCATCGTACATGATTTGGGGGTGTTCACAAGTAATAATAATAATAACAATAATAATTTATTATTTATACCCCGCCCATCTGGCTGGGCTTCCCCAGCCACTCTGGGCGACTTCCAAAAACAAAAAAATTAAAATACTGTAATACATCAAACATTAAAAGCTTCCCTAAACAGGGCTGCCTTCAGATGTCTTCTAAAAGTCTGGTAGTTGTTCTTCTCTTTGACATCTGGTGGGAGGGCGTTCCACAGGGCAGGTGCCACCACCGAGAAGGCCCTCTGCCTGGTTCCCTGTAACTTGGCTTCTCGCAGTGAGGGAACCGCCAGAAGACCCTTGGCGCTGGACCTCAGTGTCTGGGCAGAACAATGGGGATGGAGATGCTCCTTCTGGTATACTGGACTGAGGCCGTTTAGGACTTCAAAGGTCAGCACCAACACTTTGAATTGTGCTTGGAAACATCCTGGGAGCCAATGTAGGTCTTTCAAGACCGGTGTTATATGGTCTCGGTGGCCGAAATCAGTCACCAGTCTAGCTGCCGCATTCTGGATTAGTTGTAGTTTCCGGGTCACCTTCAAAGGTAGCCCCACGTAGAGCGCATTGCAGTAGTCTAAGCGGGAGATAACCAGAGCATGCACCTTTCTGGCAAGACAGTCTGCGGGCAGGTAGGGTCTCATCCTGCGTACCAGATGGAGCTGGTAGACAGCTGCCCTGGACACAGAATTAACCTGTGCCTCCATGGACAGCTGTGAGTCCAAAATGACTCCCAGGCTGCGCACCTGGTCCTTCAGGGGCACAGTTACCCCATTCAGACCAGAAGGGGCAAAGTGCATTTTGGATAGCAGCCCCACCCCACATTTCTGAAAGATGAACAGCAGCACATTCCACACAAACATCTGGCCCTTATTTTCTCCGAAGGAAGTCCTGTTGGTTTCTTCAGGAGTTAACGTTCCAGTAAGTCGGCACCCTTATTTGAATGTGTAGTTTGTGATTTGGATATGAGCAGTGAAAGTAACGACAGGGGTCCAGTTGTGGAGTAGGGCAAGCAGAGAAATAAGCTGCTTGCCCGGGAGGGAAAGCACCGTTCCCTCCTCCCCTATCTCCCCCCCCTGCACCTGCCGCAACCCTTTAACCTCTTGAGAACATCTATGCAGGGTTCACATTTCCATATTGCAAGGCAAAAACATAACAAGAGCTTGTTGTTGTTGTTTAGTCATTTAGTCGTGTCCGACTCTTCGTGACCCCCTGGACCAGAGCACGCCAGGCACTTCTGTCTTCCACTGCCTCCCGCAGTTTGGTCAAACTCATGCTGGTAGCTTCAAGAACACTGTCCAACCATCTCGTCCTCTGTCATCCCCTTCTCCTTGTGCCCTCCATCTTTCCCAACACCAGGGTCTTTTCCAGGGAGTCTTCTCTTCTCATGAGGTGGCCAAAGTCTTGGAGCCTCAGCTTCAGGATCTGTCCTTCCAGTGAGCACTCAGGGCTGATTTCCTTCAGAATGGAGAGGTTTGATCTTCTTGCAGTCCATGGGACTCTCAAGAGTCTCCTCCAGCACCATAACTCAAAAGCATCAATAAGAGCTTACTGGGTCAGATTGCCCCTATGGGAAGTGCATGAGCAGGACCTGAACACAAGACCCCTCCTGTGGTTTCCAGCAACTGGGATTCAAAAGCATTTCTGCCTCCAACTGTGGAGAGCCATCATGACTGATAGCCATCAATACCCCTTTCCTCCCAAGAGTATGTTTAATCCTTTTTAATTCTTAAAGGTATATCTCTAATCCCTCTCTAACACCATCTAAGTTGGTGGCCCTGTCTCCTGTGGAAGGGAGTTCCACAGATTTAATTCTGCCTTGCAAGAAGAAGTCTTTCCTTTTCTCTGCCCTGATTTGTCCAACCTTCAGCTTCATTGGATGCCATAGAATTCTAAAACTGTAGAGTTGGGAGAAGGTTCGTATAGTTAAAGCCATGGTTTTCCCAGTCAGGGATACATAAAAGACAGAGGCAATGGGAGCTGCCGGCTGCAGCAGCTCCGACATGATTCCCAATTTCTGTTGGTGGCAGATCTTTGTAGATTCCACCACCTCTTGAAGGAGTCTGTACCACTGTCAAACAACTCTTGCTGTCCGAAAGTTCTTCCTGATGTTTAGTCGGAATCTCATTTCTTGTAACTTGAAGCCATTGGTTTCAGTCCTCTCCTTCAGATCAGCAGAAAACAAGTCTGCTGCATATTCCACGTGACAACCCTTTAGATATTTGAAGTTGGCTATCATTATCTTAAAAAGCAGAGGCATCACCTTGCCGACAAAAGGTCCGTATAGTAAAAGCTATGGTTTTCTCAGTGGTGATGTATGGAAGTGAGAGCTGGACCATAAAGATGGCTGATCACCGAAGAATGGATGCTTTTGAGTTCTGGTGCTGGAGGAGACTCTTGAGAGTCCCATGGACTGCAAGAAGAACAAACCTCTCCATTCTGAAGGAAATCAGCCCTGAGTGCTCACGGGAAGGACAGATCCTGAAGCTGAGGCTCCAATAATTTGGCCACCCTATGAGAAGAGAAGACTCCTGGAAAAGACCCTGATGTTGGGAAAGATGGAGGGCACAAGGAGAAGGGGATGACAGAGGACGAGATGGTGGGACAGTGTTCTTGAAGCTACCAGCATGAGTTTGTCCAAACTGCGGGAGGTAGTGGAGGACAGAAGTGCCTGGCGTGCTCTGGACCATGGGGTCACGAAGAGTCGGACACGACTACACGACTAAACAAGAAGAAGAAGAAGAAGAGGAGGAGGAGGAGGAGGAGGAGGAGGAGGAGGAGGAGGAGGAGTTAGGAGGTAACATGAGGGTCATCTAGTCCAACCCCCTAAAACGCAAGAATCTTTCGGCCATCACGACCCTGAGATTGAGAGTCTCACGCTTCACCGACTGAGCTAAAGAGTTCTAGTGTTAGGAGGAGAGAGGAAGGAAAACGCTTCTATCCAATTTAGCCATGAATTTGCCTAGTCTCCATCCGGAGGGGTGACCGCCCTTTGCCTCTTGCGAGAGTGAAAGGTAACTACAGTATTTGCTGAGAGAGAGCCCTCTTTTTAAAAAGTGGAAGGGCTGGTGGGGACGAGGAGCCTGGGGGGCGAGGCCTTCGGGAAAGAGGCGCGGCCGCCGTGGGGCTGGGCGGTTCTTAAGCGCGCGGCTTCCCCATCGCGGGCGCGCTGGCTTCTGCTTCTGCGGACCGTGAAACCGTCGGGGAGGCGCAACAACTGCTGTTTTCCTGCTTTGCTGCAGCAACTGCACGGGGCAGAGACCTTTCCCTCTCCCCTTGCCGGGCATTTTTGTGGGGTGCGTCCCCCCCCCCCGAGGACTGCGTACAGGCGAGAGCCATTTTGGAGATGCCCCTGGCCCCCGAAGAGGCACTAGCGAGCGCGCAGGAGCTGCCGGGCTGCTGAGAACGCGCCGTCGAGGGAACGTCGGAAGGCGGCAGGCAGGTGAATCCGGGGAGAGACGGCGGGGACAGGGGGCAGCCGCGACCCTCCCCTCCCTCGGCAATGGCAGGAAGGAGATGGGTCGTACGAGGGAAGCGTAAGGAATGCTTAACCCGGAGTCTTGTCTGTGTGTTTAAGGCCCTGGAGCCTGTGGAATGATAAGGCAGCGGAGAGCGTTCTCTAGAGCATGTGCAGAGTTTGTTTTCCTCTTTCCCCGAGTCATCACTCACCTGCGCTTTCGGCTCACCTGGGTAGTCCTGAGCCTCGGTACTTCTCTGTTGCGAAGCAGTGGCGTAGCGTAGGTTGTCAGCACCCGTGGCAAGGCAAGTAATTTGCACCCCCTAACCCGTGGATTTGCGCCCCCTACCCCCCAGATGTTGCGCCCGGTGTGGCCGGCCCCCCTGCACCCCCCACGCTACGCCACTGTTGCGAAGGCTCTGGGTGCCTTGATCAGACGTCTCCTTTTCCAGGGGGGTTTGTAGGGGACATGCCCCCCCCAAACCCTCTGTTGTTTGCATTGTATAGCTCATAAGTCACCCCACTGAATTTCAGTGGCTGTTGCGGCAGGAGCTGAACCTTGCAATCCAAAACATCTGGAGCCCCGGGGGGCACCAAGTTGGAGAAGGCTGCTGGAATATGTAGCCAGGTGGTGAAAGAAAGGAGTTTCACAAGGACTCAACTCACCCTTTCAACTAAATGTATAGCCCTCAACCATGCTATTCAGTGTGCACCTGAGAACGTGCTGTACACTGCAATTGAACCGGAGTTAAGTCGCGCGAGCTCTGGTGCCCTAAGGCTTTTCAGCACATCATAGTTTCTAGAGGCACAGCAAAGATATTCTAAGGGAAGGAACAATGGAGGAAATCTAGCATCTTGATTCTGTTTTAGTCTGTATCGCAGCTCGGGGGGGTGTGTGTCCAGCTCTGTCCTTCTGGTTGTTTATACACACCTCCACCTCCCCCTGCAAAAGCTGCAATCCACTGCTCACCCAGTTGGTGGGGGGATACAAGTACCTGTATTTTTCTTCCAATAGTTGTGTGAGGAAAGACTAACCATTGGCATGGCTGCCTCAGACGGTTAAAAAGGTAAAGGGACCCCTGTCCATTAGGTCCAGTCATGGCCGACTGGGGTTGCGGCGCTCATCTTGCTTATTGGCCGAGGGAGCCGGCGTACAGCTTCCAGGTCATGTGGTCAGCATGACTAAACCGCTTCTGGCGAACCAGAGCAGCACACGGAAACACCGTTTACCTTCCCACCAGAGTGGTACCTATTTATCTACTTGCACTTTGACGTGCTTTCGCACTGCTAGGTTGGCAGGAGCAGGGACCAAGCAGCAGGAGCTCACTCCGTTGCAGGGATTTGAACCGCCGACCTTCTGATCAGCAAGTCCTAGGCTCTGTGGTTTAACCCACAGCACCACTATGGTTTATTAAAATCACACACACACAAACTTTGTCCATAGGTATAACTATGGTATCCAACAAACCATGGTTTGTTATTGGGTTATGAACCTTGGTTTGTTTTAACTGCAGCTTGTCATCATGCTTAAACTCAACACCCCCTCTTGAACCAAGGTTTGTTTGGCCAGACCACCTCAATTGCAGGAGCAACTGGAAAAACCACAGCAAACAAACAAACTTTGGATAAATAAGCCATTGTTTGTCTGATTGTCTGTGCGGCAACTCATGGTGAACTTGTAGTTTGTCAAACCACAGTGTCGTGTTACATGGAAACCAGACAATTTCCTCC
Organism: Podarcis vaucheri; assembly: GCF_965113315.1. Lineage (NCBI taxonomy): Eukaryota > Metazoa > Chordata > Lepidosauria > Squamata > Lacertidae > Podarcis > Podarcis vaucheri. Next base: position 104,681,875 of record NC_138764.1, read on the forward strand.
TCCAACACTGCTGCTTTGGGGGGTAAAAAACTGAGCCCACATCTCCACCCAGGGTCTTCAAGGAGTTTGGAGTGGAATGTGTACCTAATATTCTTATTGTTGTTTCCTTAGTTTTGGTATATTTGAAAATCATCTCTCTTCCTCTCTCATAAATAAAATGAAATATTGGTTTGCTTCTGTGACCAAATGGCACGTCACAGTAAACCATAGTTGATGGTGGATTGTCCTGTCCCCTCAACACACAGAGGAAACAAACCATGGTTCCTAGTGTCAGGCGCATTGCACATAGGTCTAGGGCACAAATTTGCATTAGCTATTGCATAATGTATGAATGCTTCTGAGAAAATTGTGCAGAGTGTGTTGTGTGTGTCATAGACATATCTCCACTGGTCTACCCCCTAACAACTCTCCTGGTGGGTGAAGTATGTCCATTGTGGTTGGTTTTGCTCCAACAGAGCACGAGGTCTCTTAGAGGCCAAGGGATGCTCAGCGCATGGGCTCTGGAAGACCAGGGATTCTCATGTGAGCCCAGCAAGATCTCAAAAGAGCACTCCAGAATTGGTGCACCAACAGGGCTTTGCCCCCCCCCCGCCCCCCCTCCAAGCAAGGCAGGGAGCTTTCAAGCTCATACCACGCTGTTTCTGCTTGGCTTACGTGGTGTGGAAAGAGCTTTCAAGCTCTCGGCTTTGCTTGCATTTAACTTGCAGAATTTCAACCAGCCGGCCCCTAGCCACATATGGTTGAAATTGCGGGATCTAAGTGGCCAAAAGATTCGATTGCATATTCTCTCTGCAAATGCAGGCGGCTTTAGCGTGACTCAGCAGCTTTGATGTTTCAGACAGGTGTGCCCCTGCTGTCACTCCTCAACTTCAGCACACCTTGAAAATATTCCCTGTCTCGTCAGCACCATTTTATTCGAATTGATCTCATAATTTGTACTTGCACCCACTTTTGCCAATTAAAAAATACTTGTGCAATGGTGCTTAAGTGGAAAAATGTGTTGATGCAAGTAGGTCTTGAAAGACCTACACTGGCTCCCAGTATGTTTCCAAGCACAATTCAAAGTATTGGTGCTGACCTTTAAAGCCCTAAACGGCCTCGGTCCAGTATACCTGAAGGAGCGTCTCCACCCCCATCGTTCAGCCCGGACACTGAGGTCCAGCGCCGAGGGCCTTCTGGCGGTTCCCTCACTGCGAGAAGCCAAGTTACAGGGAACCAGGCAGAGGGCCTTCTCGGTGGTGGCGCCCGCCCTGTGGAACTCCCTCCCATCAGATGTCAAAGAGAAAAATAACTACCAAACTTTTAGAAGACATCTGAAGGCAGCCCTGTTTAGGGAAGCTTTTAATGTTTAATAGGTTATTGTATTTTAGTGTTTTGTTGGAAGCCGCCCAGAGTGGCTGGGGAATAAATAAATTATTATTATTATTATTATTATTATTATTATTATTATTATTATTATATTATTATTTAAAAACAACAGATTTCCTTCTTTCTTTTAGAAAAGTGCAACATGCGCCCTTTCCAACTGGGACAATGTCAGGCCACTTTCATGCCATACTTTTAAAGTTCTGTGATACCACTTTAGACAGCCCTATTGTATTCCCCTAAGAATTTTGGGAGCTGTAGTTTGTGAAGCTTGCTAAGAGACCCCCCCCATTCCCCTCACAGAACTACAATTCCCAGAGTTCGCTATGAAGAGAGATTGGCTTTTAAACCATTCTGGGAATTATAGCTCTGTGAGGGGGATGAACCTCAGTAATTTTTGGACTTTTCAGACAGGCCCCCTGGAGTTAGAAAGTTTGAGAAGCCTTGGCCTAATCCCCTTTTAAAGTCACAAAGCTGTGGAGGCCATTATCTCATCGTGTGGCAGTAAATGCAAAGAATTAAATTCCCCACCCTTTTTTTGCCAACGGACCCATTTGGAAACTTCAGAAGGCTCCGGGGGCGCCAGTCACAAAATGGCTGCCGTTAGGCAGGAGCGTAACACCTAATAGCTGCCACATCTAAAAGATCAGGAAAAAAAGAGATTGGGGACCCAAAATTGAGCAAGCATCTCCTACCCCCCTGTCTTGGGCATTGTAGTTTTTTGAGGGTATATTTACTGGAACACTTGTGGCCACCATAGGAAAAAGGAGCCTGCAGGGCCCCTGAATCAAATTATGCACTGTGGGGAAAAGTCTTAATTTCCCGAGAAAGTTCTTCTTCCTCATGCAAAAGCACGGTCAGTGCACAGGGGCTGCCTTGTCTGCAGATCTGATGAGCCAAAAGACAAGTTCTCTTTTTAAATTATTTTTAAACCACTGCTAGGAACCAAAGGGGACGGGGGTGGTACTGTGGGTTAAACCACAGAGCCTAGGACTTGCTGATCAGAAGGTCGGCTCCCGTTGCTCGGTCCCTGCTCCTGCCAACCTAGCAGTTCGAAAGCAAAGTGCAAGTAGATAAATAGGTACCACTCCAGCGGTAAGGTAAAAGGTGTTTCCATGCGCTGCTCTGGTTTGCCAGAAGCGGCTTAGTCATGCTGGCCACATGACTCGGAAGCTGGACGCCGGCTCCCTCGGCCAGTAAAGCGAGATGAGCGCCGCAACCCCAGAGTCGGCCACGACTGGACCTAACGGTCAGGGGTCCCTTTACCTTTAAGGAAAAGGAGGAAATTCCGGGATCAAATCAGAAACTGGGATGGCTTCTGTAAATTTGGGCCTGTCCCTGAAAAATAGGGACACTCAGAGGGTCTGATCTAGCTTAGTTTGTTCTACACACTGACAGCTGACAGCTCAGGAAGGCCTACCTGGAGATGCTGTTGGCCCTACATTTGCAAATGTGCAATACATTAAAATGCTTAATATTGCACTGTTGTCGGTTTGGGGGGGTCAGTCTGGATGATGTCCTGAGTTCCTTCCGGTTCTTGGGGTCCAAATGCTTGTTTACAAAGCTATAGTATTACCAACCTTACTATATGCTTGTAAAACGTGGACCACTTATAAACGCCATCCCCAACTCCTCAAAAGATTCCATCAACGGTGTCTCCGAAAAATTTTACACACCACTTGGGAAGACTGGTGAACGAATGCCAGTGTACCAGAAGAAGCAAAGATCACCAGAGTTGAAGCAATGATTCTTCAATGTCAACTTCATTGGACTGGTCATGTTGTGCAGATGCCTGATGATCGTCTTCCAAAGCAACTACTCTATTCCGAACTTAAAAATGGAAAGCGTAATGCTGGTGGTCAACAAAAGAGGTTGAAAGACTGTCTCAAGGCAAATCTAAAAAAATGTAATATAAACACTGACGACTGGGAAACACTGGCCTGTGAGTTGGAGAACAGTCTTTACCAAAGGTGTCCTGGGATTTGAAGACACTCAAACTCAGGACGCAAGGGAAAAACGTGCTAGGAGGAAGGCACGCTTGGCAAATCCACACTGTGATCAGCTCCTGCCCGGAAACCAATGTCCCCACTGTGGAAGGATGTGTGGATCCAGAATTGGCCTCCATAGTCACTTACAGACTCATTGTTAAAACCGTTTTCATGGAAGACAATCTTACTCAGCTACAAGTGATTGCCAAAGAGGAAGAGGAGGAGGAGGAGGAGGAGGAGGAGGAGGAAGAAGAAGAAGAAGAAGAAGAAGAAGAAGAAGAAGAAGAGAATCTAACAGAGGAATTCGCCAAACTAGTTAGACAATTCTCTTAGGACAATGACCTCTGCAGGCCACTTAAGCGTCCTGGTCAGCACCTCAAAAAATGAGCTAGGTTGCAAGAACTACAACTGAGTGTTGGCACCATCTGGGCAGATAGGTGCCCCTCATCTCCTAGCTGCTAGGTAGGAGAACAACTGCCCGAGTTTTGGGGTGTGAGCTGAGCTGGAAGCAGGCAGGAAGCTGGATACACAGAGACCTGCTTGCTCTGTGCTGGGTTCAAAGCAGTGACTCATTGAGAAGCAAGATCCTTTGGGGTATCCATGCTGCCAGTCCCTCTTATCTTATGCTCAGGTTGTAGATACAGTCATACCTTGGTTGTTGAATGCCTTGGTACTCAGACGTTTTGGGTCCCGAATGCCACAAACCCAGAAGTGAGTGTTCCGGTTTGCGAATGTTTTTTGGAAGCCAAACGTCCATCACAGCTTCCAATTGAGTGCAGGAAACTCTTGCAGCCAATCGGAAGCTGCACCTTGGTTTTCGAGCATTTCCGGGAGTTGAGCGGACTCCCAGAACGGATTAAGTTTGACAACCAAGGTACCACTGTGTGTGTAAATAAAGCCATATATGCAAAAGACTAGGGACGCAGGTGGCGCTGTGGTCTCAACCATTGAGCCTCTTGGGCTTGCTGATCGGAAGGTCGGCGGTTCAAATCCCCGCGACGAAGTGAGCTCCAGTCGCTCTGTCCCAGCCTTCCAACCTAGAAGCTCAAAAGCATGCCAGTGCAAGTAGATAAATAGGTACCACTGTGGCAGGAAAGTAAACAGCGTTTCCATGCGCTCTAGTTTCTGCCACGGTGTTCCATTGTGCCAGAAGCAGTTTAGTCCTGCTGGCCACATGACCTAGAAAGCTGTCTGTGGACAAACGCCAGCTTCCTCGGCCTGAAAACGAGATGAGCGCCACAACCCCATAGTCTCCAGGGGTCCTTTACCTTTTACATATACAGTGGTACCTCAGGTTACAGACGGTTCAGGTTACAGACACTATAGGTTACAGACTCTGCTATCCCAGAAATAGTACCTTGGGTTAAGAACTTTGCTTCAGGATGAGAACAGAAATGACATGGTAGCAGTGCAGCAGCAGTGGGAGGCCCCATTAGCTAAAGTGGTACCTCAGGTTAAGAACAGTTTCAGGTTAAGAACGTATCTCCAGAACAAATTAAGTTCTTAACCCAAGGTACCACTGTATCCAAAATAACTCAGTCTATGCTGACCTTCATTCTGAGGAAATTGAACCCTGAGTAAGTGCCCGGAAAGCCTTGGCGTTTCCCCGCTCAGAGATTGAGGTGGCGTGAAACAGCACTTTCTAGCAAAAGAACTTCCCGTTTTGAAGTTCTGCTAGTGCGAACCCCTGCAAAGTGACAGGCTGAGCTAGACGGACCAGTGTGTGGAGCGACTTAGGACAGTGCTGCGAACAGGGCTTAATTTCCCCGAAACACACAGTTCCACCCCAGCAGTGCCTTGGTCTATTGTCCCAAGTATGTTCAGATGCACTTTTGGCCTCTTGTTGCATGTCACCTGTCAGGGAACTGCCATCGCAGTCAGGAGTGGTGGAAGGGCTCCCGAGCGATGCCGGAGAAGGTCCCAGCAGGAAGAGGGAGGACTCAGTGACCGGGGAAGGAAATCAGCGTTACACCAGGGAGAAAGGCGGGCAGAGGCGGGCTTCGGAGGGATGGCTCCAGGACTCTTTACCAGAGACCAGCGGGGAGAGCATTGGTCCTCCACTGCCCACACCCACCCTGCGCAGAAGACGTCCGCGCAGGGAGGCTAGGCGGAGACTATCCGTCAAGGAACTTTTATGTTGGAAGAAGTTCAGGAAACGCCCACTGACGGATTCTGCCAGTGACTGAGACAGACGTGTGATCAGGACTGTCCAGCCAGGGAAAGGTTTATCCAGGCAACCTCACCAAGAGTGGTGGCAACTTACGCATGAGCAACCCCCAATTCCCATTACATCACCCTTCCCCGGCTTCTGACCAGCGTTCGAAATTAGCCAGGTGCCAGGCGCATTTTGCGACCGATTGCAAGCAGTTTGAGAAGTCTTGGCGACTCAAGATTTAAAATTGCTGCCACTGGCACCGAGGGCGCAAGAGGAGAAATGCCTCCCCGATGTTTTGGGGGCAACTTGCAGCCGTGCCGGCCAGAGCTGGCGCGAGTTGCCACGCAAACGTCTGGAGGCCGCCATTGCAACAAATGCAATGTGTAAAGATCAAAACCCAAAATGCTGGCAGGCGGAGGCCAATTGAAACTGGTAGGTTGTGTGTGTGCTTCTTCCTGTCCCCGGAGAGAGAGAATAAACTTTCTCTTCCTCCTAACCAACTTCCGCTGTGCTGAGGAAAGCTTATCTCATACCCTTGTGGCACCGCTTTGGGCCGGTGGCCGAAATTCTGTTCCCTGTGTGCCATGCCTCTGGATCCGCTGAGTTGAGAGCGCCTTCTGCTTTTCAGAGGCTGAGAGGGGATGTTAAATGTCTACAGGGGATCATGTAAGCGGCGAAGGAAATGGCCTTTCCTCACTTGCCTCCTATCACAGCTCTGTGGTTATTGTGGTGGCCATGGTTCGTAGGGAGATAATGCTCTAGGGTGAATGTTTTTCCTGAGAGCGTAAGGTGTTAAGAATAGTCTGCTATTCATGATATGTGGTGGGAATGTAGAGAAATAAAAAAATTCTGGGAAATGATATATAATGAGTTGAAGAAAATGTTTAAATTAACATTTGTTAAAAAAAACCAGAAGCATTTTTGTTAGGGGTTGTAGGAAAAGACCTGCCAAGGAAAATAAAGAATCTATTTACATATGAGACATTAAAAAATTCTGGGAAATGATATATAATGAGTTGAAGAAAATGTTCAAATTAACATTTGTAAAAAAAACCAGAAGCAGTTTTGTTAGGGATTGTAGGAAAAGACCTGCCAAGGAAAATAAAGAATTTATTCATGTATGCGATAACGGCAGCAAGAGTCTTAATAGCACAAGGATGGAAGAATGAGGAAATCCCGACAAAGGAACAGTGGCAAGAGAAATTGATGGATTATGCAGAATTGTCCAAGTTGACATATAAACTGCGAGACAAGGACAACTGTGACTTTAAAGAAGAATGAGAACTTTTTACAAACTACTTAAAAAAACAACAAAATGAATTGGACTCCTTGGCAGGTTTTGAATAAACACACACAAATTTATTGATTGTTAACATAATAGACAGAGAATTTGAGGATCTTTACAATTTTACAATGTGCAGAGAATAACATGTGTTGAAAAATCAGAGAGAGGAGCTGAGGGAAGTCTTGGGGTTTCTTCCTGGGGGTGGGGGAGGGGAAGGGGGGAGGAAACAATGAAGATGATATGTTTTGATAATTTGTTACGTTGAAATTCTTAATAAAATGATTTAAAACAAAAAAAGAGAATAGTCTCCTGAATCAGGCCATTGGGTCATCTGGGCCACACTCCAGTTGTGCAAGCCGGATTCAAGCGCAAGGGTGTGGCACCACATGAGTGAAGGCCTCCACCTGAACAAACCGTAAGCGCACAGCCAACACTTCCCTGCACACAGAAAAGACATGGGGGAAAGTTGGAGGCAAGATCCTGAAGGGCTTGCTTTCTGTGTGCAGGGAACTCGGTTTCCACTCCCGAATTTTCCACCTGCTGCGCAGCCTCACAACTCTGACCGTCTGTGAGGGAAAATTCCTGTTCCTGATAGCAGCAGGAGCACCGCCGCTGGGTTAGTCTTTTTTAAATATTGCTTTGCCTATTTCAATAGTGATGGACGGGCCACGGGATTAGCTTGAAGCTTCCAGAATTATGTTGGCTTGAGTTACAAGGGCAGAAGAAGAAAGGGTCTGTTTGGGATGCAAATTGGGTGCAGCTCAACTCGGACGCTGAGGGGGCTGCGCTTGTGGATGCAAACTCTGAAGCTTATGGTTGCTCACAAAAGCTCACAGTGTTACTATTGGTTTGCAAAAGCCCTTAACGGCTTGGGACCAGTTTACTTGTGGGATATGCCCTCTTGACTGCACAACATCCTACTTGTTCTGCACTTGCAAGAAACCAATCTGTTAGTGTGGCAGCACCTGCACTTTGGAACTCCCTGCCACTTGACGCCTTGGCTGCACTTTTTGACAGTTGACTTAAAACATTGTTATTTAGGCAAGCCTACAGACGTGTCGAAGTTACACGTCTTTTATATTTCTTTTTAGCTGCTGTTGATTTTAACAATCTTCTGAATATTTTAAACCACCTGCTTTTACTTGTTTTAATCAGCAATGTTAATGTTTTGTTTTATATCTCTGTAAACCGCTTGGAGATTTCCTTACCATCAAGCGGTACATAAATTTTGTTAGATAAATAAAGAAAAACACGTATTTTCGTCTAGAGCCTGGGCTTAGAATCTCTTCTCTCTCCCCCCCCCCCCCAGAATGGGCTGCATGAAATCCAAAGAAATCAACCTCAATGAAAAAGGCTCAGGAACTCGCCAGAGCTTGAGTGATCTGAATAATTACATGCCAGACCCCACTAACCTTGTAAGTCTAAATTACTTGCCAGTCTCAAAGAAAAAGTCAGGAGAGATACCCTATTTTTTGCTCTAGAAGACTCACTTTTTCCCTCCTAAAAAGTAAGGGGAAATGTGTGTGCATCTTGTGGAGCGAATGCAGGCTGCGCAGCTATCACAGAAGCCAGAACAGCAAGAGGGATTGCTGCTTTCACTGCACAGTTCACCCTCTTGCTGTTCTGGCTTCTGAGATTCAGAATATTTTTTTCCTTGTTTTCCTCCTCCAAAAACTAGGTGCGTCTTGTGGTCTGGTGCGTCTTATAGAGCGAGAAATACGGTATTTTATGAAGTGTTAAGGGTATTTAACGGAGTGTTAAGAACTTTCTGATGGTAAGGGCTGTTTGACAGCAGAACAGATTCCCTCCAAAAGTGGTGGACTTTTCCTTCCTTGGAGGTTTTTAAGCAGAGGGCTGGATGGCCATCTGTAATGGATTGTTTAGCTGTGATTCCTGCATTTCAGGGGGCTGGACTCGATGACCTTTGGGGGTCCCTTCAAACTCTTGAAGCATTAGCTTTAAAGGCTGGTATATTTGTGATGGGATAAGCTTTTTGGGGGTTAGAGATCACCATTAGAGGAAGCAGTCTCTAAGCCGTAAGAGCTGATGCCATCTTCTGTAAGGCCAAGAGAAAAGAGCACACCAAAAATATCAGGCCAATATAAGTTTGAATAGTGGGAGTGGTCCCTACTCGCAAAAATCAATAGTCAATTGTAACAAGAACTACTCCATTCAAAAGTATGTATTCTGACAAGAATTACAAACTCAAATAGAGTTATGACTGTTTTACAATTTATGTTAATTTAGAATTTAAATGTATTTTCATGTAATATTTGATACTTCCAGCTGATGAAGGTGAATACATCGAAAAAGGGCTCTGTCCTGGTTTCTGATCCGTCATTGACTTCTGACTTCTGCTAAATGGTTGAAACTAAGACCTTCACGTCAAATATGACAATGGACTAACATGAATTTATCTCTACTCATAAACTCTTATCTCTAATTCTGTAATGGATTATTGTGTTATACATATCCTTTTGAGTTTGTAATCTCTATTTGAGTTTGAATTCCTCGTCAGAATACATACTTTTGAATGGATTAGTTCTGGTTACAATTGACTATTGATTTGCGAGTAGGGACCACTCCCACTATTGAAACTTATATTGGGCTGAGTTCTTGGTGTGCTCTTGGTATAGTTAATAACAAGAACTCCATCTTCCGTAAGGCTGGCAGTGATGTGACCTGTCTCCTGAAACAGCTGGATGGCACCAGCTTGGCAAAGCGTGCTGCAGAGACTGTGGAGCAGACTGAGGATTAGAAATGCTGTCTTGCGAAGGTTCTGTTTTCCTGTTCATAAATTATTTCTGTTCTCTTGCATCCCAGCTTGGCCCAGCACCCAGCAAACCGAAGCCTTCCGTAACCGATGGTATGTATACCTGCTTCTATGGTCTGTCTTGGCGGGAGGGAGACACATAGATCTATGGCCCCTGGCCTACATCAGAGAGCTGTGTGCTGCAAAGACATATGTCTCCTTGTCAGCCAGGGGCTCAGCTTTCCTCATCCATAAAAAGATAAAGGGTAGAGGGACCCCTGGCCATTAGGTCTAGTCGTGACCAACTCTGGGGTTGCGGCGCTCATCTCGCTTTACTGGCCGAGGGAGCCGGCGTACAGCTTCCGGGTTATGTGGCCAGCATGACTAAGCCGCTTCTGGCGAGCCAGAGCAGCGCATGGAAATGCTGTTGACCTTCCCACCGGAGTGGTACCTATTTATCTACTTGCACTTTGACGTGCTTTCGAACTGCTAGGTTGGCAGGAGCAGGCACCGAGCAATGGGAGCTCACCCCGTCGCGGGGATTCGAACAGCCGACCTTCTGATCGTCAAGTCCTAGGCATTGTGGTTTAACCCACAGCGCCACCCGCGTCTGTTGTTCCACATCCATACCTGCCTATCAACCAGCTGGTTTTATTTGTTTTATTTTGTAACGTTTATATACCAATTGCAAAAACAAAAATAAAAAACCGGAGTGGTTTACAAAAAAGAAAAAAAGATAGAAGAATAAAATCGTCAGTGAGGAAATTCAGCAACAATAACTTAGCAATAATTTAGCTGCCGGCGAAGTGAGGGTTGTCCCTGCATCCAGAGTAAACACAACCCTTGCTCTTCTCGCAGGAACAGAGGAGTTTATCGTTCTGGCTCTTTACGACTATGAAGCCATCCACCAGGAAGACCTGAACTTCCAGAAGGGAGACCATCTCAAAGTCCTAGAAAAGTAAGTACAAGACACCCTCTAGTGCAGCTGTTTATTGAGCAAAGGTGGAGGGGGCTAATCTGGGAGTAAGTGTTGGGGGGCCCTGATCTGCCGCCTGCTTTCTTTGGGAATCTGGTTGACCCAATTTGTTATATCCTGTCTATGCTGGATCCCCGTAAGTGTTAGGGCAGCTCTGCAGGGGTGGTTTTTTTGCCTGCTTTTAGTTTGGTGTGAAAAATCCACCCCCGCCCCTCGCACAGTAAGAGGTTAGGGTTATCTATTAGTTCGTTTGCATTCTTGCTAAATAGCATTAAAATATGTTTAATATATAATACAGTACACTTCCTGGAGGCTATTTGCAGATTAGTTGCGCCGCAGAAGGCATGCTGGGGAGACCACACATTCAAGAAACGCAAAATAACTTTTGCTAGGTTTTAGCTACAAAAACAAAAACTCCTTTTACACTAAATTACAATATATCAATAATCATGACCCATTCACCAGGATCCTGAGAAAGCTGCATGCTGCTCTTTATATACCATACCCAACAGCTTATTTACCACAACTTAACAGCACCTGCTATACTGCTTCACGGCTGTAAAACTAGGTCATGTTATTTGCTCTGGCCTTTAAAGAAATACACACCTCGTGGAACCATAATGAACCTTCAAATTTAAAGAGACCATTCAACACTTCTATGCTACAAGTCTAAGACACAGAAAGCCATAGCTGTCAACGTTTCCCTTTTATAATGGGAAATTCCCTTATTCCGAATAGGATTCCTCGCAAGAAAAGGGAAAAGAAAAGGGAAAAGGACATGGGTGGCGCTGTGGGTTAAACCACAGAGCCTAGGACTTGCTGATCAGAAGGTCGGCGGTTCGAATTCCCGCGACAGGGTGACCTCCCGTTGCTCGATCCCTGCTCCTGCCCACCTAGCAGTTTGAAAGCACGTCAAAGTGCAAGTAGATAAATAGGTACTGCTCCGGCGGGAAGGTAAACGGTGTTTCCGTGCGCTGCTCTGGTTTCGCCAGAAGCGGCTTAGTCATGCTGGCCACATGACCCGGAAGCTGTACGCCGGCTCCCTCGGCCAGTAAAGCGAGATGAGCGCCGCAACCCCAGAGTCAGCCACGACTGGACCTAACGGTCAGGGGTCCCTTTACCTTTACCTTTATGCAGAAAGCATGTAGAGGCATTCATATCTCTACACTACAAAGCAACTTTGGTTGTATATCTCTTTACCAGCTATCGCTTCCTTCCAGGGTATTGTAGTTTGTTTATGGTACTGAGTTTTCTGTTTCCAGCTCCCTTTGACAGATCCTAAGCTTACCTAGCAGAGGTATTTCCCTTGGGAACAAGGAAGGATTATAAAACCTGTTTAAATCCATAGCATAGGTAGACTTGCCCCCGGAGAATCCTGGAATTCCCAGCACCCTTTACAAACTGCCGTTCTCAGGTTTTGTTGGGGGGAGCCATGTGCTAATAATAATAATAATAATAATAATAATAATAATAATAATAATTTATTATTTATACCCCGCCTATCTGGCTGGGCTTCCCCAGCCACTCTGGGCGGCTTCCAACAAAATATTAAAATACAGTAATGCATCAAACATTAAAAGCTTCCCTAAACAGGGCTGCCTTCAGGTGTCTTCTAAAAGTCTGGTAGTTGTTTTTCTCTTTGACATCTGGTGGGAGGGTGTTCCACAGGGCAGGTGCCACCACTGAGAAGGCCCTCTGCCTGGTTCCCTGTAACTTGGCTTCACACAGTGAGGGAACCACCAGAAGATCCTCAGAGCTGGACCTCAGTGTCCGGGCTGAACGATGTGGGTGGAGATGCTCCTTCAGATATACTGGACCAAGGCCGTTTAGGGCTTTAAAGGTCAGCACCAACACTTTGAATTGAATGCAGCCATAGACCTTTGCAGCCCATTCAGACAACTACATAGACACGTGTTGGTGGACCCTGGGAAAGTCTGTGGCTCATAGCCCTTGAACCCTTGCCACACACCCTTTAAGATGCATTTTAGCATCTACCCAAGTACAGCATCTTATATCATGCCTCAATTACGTTTTGGCCTTTGGCAAACCTCAGCAGCAAGCGGTCTGCATTGCAGGGGCGTCGCTGCGGGGAATGCCTCTCTGAGCACCCGTTTTTGAACTTGCCATTTGAGCGTGTGATTGCTCCTCCTCAGTGACAGAAGATTGATATTCTCGACCTCTTTCCCCCCCCCCTTCCTCTCTCTTTCTTTCTCTCTGCAGCTCAGGCGAGTGGTGGAGAGCCAAAACCCTCTCGACAGGCCAAGAGGGTTATATCCCCAGCAACTATGTCGCCAGAGTCAACTCCCTGGAGACGGAGGAGTGAGTCTGCTCTGTTTCTGGGGGGTGGCAAAGGGGGTCTTCTCTGCATGGCGCTTATCTAGGACTGCAATTAAAGTGCCCTTTGTGCTGGGAGGATGGGGGTGGGATAGTGAACAGGGGCAAAAGACCCTCTCCACCTAGCCCTGCCAGCTTCCACCAGCATAGAATTCACTAGTATCAACCCAAGTGTTGATGGATTTTCACGAGGACTTAAAAAAATAAATAAGAAATTAACAAGCCGGACCAAAGACTCTTTATGTACGCCACAGCAGCGGCAAGAAACATGCTTGCCCCAAACTGGAAACTGCAAGAAATTCCTACTATTGCAGAGTGGTAGACAAAATTGATGAGTTATGCGGTGCTAGCCAAACTGATGGGAAGAATTTGGGATCAGGACAATCAGAGGTTTCAAGAAAGTTGGAGTAAATTTATGGTGTATATAAAGGATAATTGTAAAACTTTAAAAAGACTGGCAGGATTGAAATAACTCTTACAATGTATGACAGATAGAAGGTTAAAAAGTAGAATACGCAATATAAGAAAATAAGAGATACCCGCTGAAGGCAGGGAGGGAAGTCGCACGCTCGGCAGAGCTAGAGGTATTTATGTGATTTAATGTATTGTATTGCAAAAGTATGTATAAGGAAAATAATAAATACAGAATTGCAAACTGATGTGGAAATGTGGAGAAACAAACTAAAGTTTGGGAAAATGAGAAACTGAAATGGACCGATTTGCCCCTGCCTGCTTGGGAAGGTGCGCAGCGCATGCAAAGCCAGATCTGGCTTGCTCACCCTCCTGTCTTGTGACTGTTGCCCCCCCCAGGTGGTTTTTCAGAGGCGTCAGCAGGAAGGATGCTGAGCGGCAGCTGCTGAGTCCTGGGAACGTGATAGGCTCCTTCATGATCCGAGACAGCGAGACAACCAAGGGTAAGTGGCGCTGGTTCGTGTGTGCATGTGCCAAATCAGCTCTTCCCCACAAACAGCTGGACCTGCTGGAGAACAGATGCCCTGTTGTTCAGAGAGGAGCTGCTCGTGTATAGAAATAGCCTGCTGGATGCCTCTGGGAAACCCATAAGTGGGGCAGAGCGAATGTTGTTCAGTTTGCTTTCCTCTTCCACCGTCCAGTGGCGTAGCAAGGTCAGGTGGTACCCAGGGCGGAAAATTTCTTGTGACCCCACCCACACATTGAAATTTATTTATTTTTGCCTGCAAAAATGGTTTGACTTTACAGTCATACCTCATGTTATGTTTGCTTCAGGTTGAGCGTTTTCAGGTTGCGTCCTGCAGCGACCCGGAAGTACCGTAATGGGTTAGTTCCGGGTTTTGCCGCTCACGCATGCACAGACATGCAAAATGATATCACGTGCATGCACAGAAGCAGTGAATCATGACCCGCACATGCACAGGCGTGGAGACGCGGGTTGCGTTCTTTTTAGGTTGCAAACGGGCCTCCGGAACGGACCCTGTTCGCAAACAGAGGTACCACTGTATTTCATTTTATTTTGCGGAGCCAAGGTTGTGGGGCTATTTAGTTGTGGAGCTTTCTTTGTGGAAGCCGAAGTTGTGGAGCTTTTTGGGGGGAGATCACACACCCTACAGCCTGCATGCCAAAACCAAAGCGTCTCTCGCAGATGTTGAGTGCCGCACAGCATTTTGTCATCCCCCCCCCTCGGAGGTGGCACCCAAGCCAGACCGCAACCCACCTTGCAACGCCTCTGCCAACATCCTGATACACCATCTTCCTTTCCCCTCTCTTCCTGTGGGGCAGTCCCAGAGTGGAGGGTTTGGGCAGGCCCCACTTGTTGTGTGAGCCTCTCCAGTGCAGGGGGTTGAAATTGGGTTGGGGAGAAAGTGCTGGCGATCCAGTGGCACTTTCCAGTTCTCCCTCCTGACTCACCTCTGCTCCCTGCAAGCTTTTCCCTATGTGTGACTTGCAGGAGGAGGAGGAGGCGCTGCCAGCGACAGGGAGGTTAGATGGCCAGGTTCCTGCCTGGTGCTTGAGGACAAGTCTTGCCCAGCGCCTGAGGACAGGTCCTGCCCTGCCATCTGTATCTCTTGCTTGAGCAGGATGTTCTTCCGCAAGGACCACAGGAGACCCCCAACGGCCACTTGCAATCTTCCCCAATTCCTGGGTGAGTCAAGGCAATCATAGGGCAGGGGTCAGTAGGCTGACTTGTGAGGGTTGGGCTTGAACATAGGAAAGACAGACTCTGGCCTGGTTTGTGTGTAACACACAGTTTAGGAAAATACCGTATTTTTCGGTCTATAAGACGCACAAGACCACAAGACGCACCTAGTTTTTGGAGGAGGAAAACAGAACAGCAAGAGGGATCGCTACGCAGTGAAAGCGGTAATCCCTCTTGCTGTTCTGGCTTCTGGGATAGCTGTGCAGCCTGCATTCGCTCCATAAGACGCACACACATTTCCCCTTACTTTTTAGGAGGGAAAAAGTGAGTCTTATAGAGCAAAAAATACGGTACCTTTTCATTGTTCAAACCCTTCCTAGTGGTTTGTTTCCTGCCAGCAAACCACAATGGGGAAGCCATGGCTTGCTAGTTAACAGACCTTGGTTTGTCTTAACTATGGCTTGGCATTATTGGCAAAACCTATTTGGTGTTTCGCAACTTTCCAACTAGTTGCAGGACCTCAGCCAGACCTAGCAGAGTAAACGCAGAATCCACGGAAGCAATTGGCGACTTGACTGTAGACAGGATAGACGAAGCAGGAACCAGGAACTTGTAGTTAGGTGTTTATTATATACAGTGGACTATTTACAGGAACAGAACACGGATCTTTAGCTTGCTCTCTCATACATGACTCACAACTCCTACACTGACACTGACCCACCGAACTAACAGTTAGTAGGCCATTAATTATCACTCCCTTGAGAGAGCTTGACCAATCATGGAGCTGTCTCCATGCCTCTTTATCACCAGGCAGACTTACTCCTTCACATGACCTTTTGGCTGTCTGCCAAACCTTAATTGACTCTGTGTGAGTAGCTGCACGTACACAATTTACAAACAGGAATTGCATGTGAACCGTGGTTCGCTTGGCCAGCCCACCGGAGACACTTGCCAAGCTAAATAGGCATGAAGCGAGAGCAGTTGGTAAACAAACCATGGCTAACTTGTGGTTTGCTAAACAAACCATGGCTTGAACCAGCCTCCCCCAGCCTAGTGCCCGCCAAACGTTGTGCACAACTCCCATAAGCTGTGTGGCTGGGGCTGATGGGAGTTGTAGTCCAAAACTTCAAGAGGGCATACCGGGTTGAGGAAGGCTGCCTTACACAAACCATGGTGTAGTGTTACATGCAAACCAGGTCATTGCACCCAGCCTGAGGCAATGTCCATACGGCAGATATCATCAGTAGTTTTTATATGTTTCTCGTTGAAGCTGGCTCCTTAGAAACACTCCCCTCCTTCCGTTTATAATGGACTAGATCCAAAACCCCAAGAGCAGGCATGGGAGAACTGGTGAAATGGTTACGTGAACCTCCTTTTTCAGTTTGCATTCCTCCCTCTTGGCCCAGGTTCTTACTCCTTGTCTGTGCGAGATTTCGACAACCAGAAGAAAATGGAGACAGTGAAGCATTACAAGATTCGGACGCTGGACAGCGGCGGCTTTTACATTTCTGCCCGGAACACCTTCAGCAGCCTGCAGGAGCTGGTCAGCCATTATAAGGGTGAGTTTGTCCTGGGTGCTCCCTGGAACGCCTCCGTGTCATTGTGACTGGCTCACGGTCACCCGGTGTGTTTTACAGCCAGGAGGGATTTGAACCCTGGTCTCCAAGGTCTCTAGTCCAGAACTCTAACCACTACTCCACGCCACTCTCTCACGTATCTGCGATGGGTTCATATCAAGGCTTCTCCATGGTGGCACAAGTGTAACAAAATTTGTGGCCCGTTTGGAGCCTTGTTTCCAGCCTGCAGCCTTGCCTTGGGACCCTGCAGGGTAGAATAACCTGGTGTTCTCTTCCAGGGCAAGCTGATGGTCTTTGTCAAAAGCTGACTTACCCGTGTATCGCTCCGAAACCTCAGCAGCCCTGGGAGAAAGATGCCTGGGAAATCCCCCGCAGCTCTCTGAAGCTGGAGAAGAAACTGGGAGCTGGGCAATTCGGAGAAGTCTGGATGGGTAAGAATGTCGGAACCGGCCTGTCAAAGGATGAGGCTAGGGTCTCCCTAGTCCTCTATGTTAGTTCCCTGTGATGGCCAGCCAGATGGGCTTCTGGGAAGCAGAGTTATACTGCCTCTGAACATAGAGGCCACATCTGGTAACCATCTGTTGCAGCCAATTCCACATGTAATAATAATAATAATAATAATAATAATAATAATAATAATAATAATAATAATAATAATAAATTTATTATTTATACCCCGCCCATCTGCTGGGCTTCCCCAGCCGCTCTGGGTGGCTTCCAACAAAACACTAAAATACAATAAGCTATTAAACATTAAAAGCTTCCCTAAACAGGGCTGCTTTCAGATGTCTTCTAAAAGTTTGGTAGTTTTTTTCTCTTTGACATCTGCTGGGAGGGTGTTCCACAGGGCAGGTGCCACCACCGAGAAGGCCCTCTGCCTGGTTCCCTGTAACCTTATTTCTCGCAGTGAGGGAACCACCAGAAGGCCCTCGGTGCTGGACCTCAGTGTCCGGGCAGAACGACGGGAGTGGAGACGCTCCTTCAGGTTTACTGGACCGAGGCCGTTTAGGGCTTTAAAAGTCAGCACCAACACTTTGAATTGTGCTCGGAAACGTACTGGGAGCCAGTATAGGTCTTTCGAGACCGGTGTTATATGGTCTCGGCGGCCGCTTCCAGTCACCAGTCTAGCTGCCGCATTCTGGATTAGTTGTAGCTTCTTCATATGTTCATGAAGGAACCCCAGGAGAGTCTGGAACCGTGCTGCCTGATGTGCTAGCTTTCTAGATGCAGGGTGCTTCTGACACTAGGTCTTGCCAAATAACGTCCATAGGCTTTGGGGGCCTGTTGTTTTAGTCTAGAAACTGTTCTTACCTAAAGCTAAAGAATTCCGTAGCCCATTCCACATTCTGCTTTTACACCGCACCCCGTGCTTGCCTTGAAATCACAGGCTGCACAACATCCCTGGGCATCAGTTAGCATAGTGTTTTGGGTCTCATATGGTCTCCCTGGGTATGGTGATGGAAAGATCCATTTCCCATGATGGATAGCTCACTTGGTAAAGCATTGGACCCTTGACCTCAGGCTCATGAGTTTGAGCCCCATGTTGGGCAAAAGGATTCCTGCATTTCAGGGCGTTGGAATGGACGATGCTCTGGGATTCTGCCGCTCTGAAACAGCCCCTTCTCTCCTCTCCAGCCACCTACAACATGCACACCAAAGTGGCCGTCAAAACCATGAAACCAGGGAGCATGTCTGTGGAGGCCTTCCTGGAAGAGGCCAACATCATGAAGACCCTGCAGCACGACAAGCTGGTCAAGCTGCATGCCGTTGTGACCAAGGAGGAGCCCATTTACATCATCACCGAATACATGGAGAAAGGTGAGGCGCAGGAAGGAGCGGGAGGTTCAGCAGCAGCCTTTGCCAACCTGGTCTCTCCAGATGTTTGGGGCTACAGACTCAGCCGGCACATCTGGAGGCTCCCAGGTTGGTGAAGCCTGTTCCATCCCCAAGCTTCTGTCCCCAAAAGGAGGTTTTCGCAAAAGGCACCTGCCCAACAATACCTGTTTCACTCGTCCTTCTCTTTTTTTACTTTTTTAAATAATTTTTTATTGGAAATTTTATTTACAACGTAACATAAACCCCCCACCACCCCCAATACAGAAATCCACCCTCATTAAACGTGAACATAACATACAATAAGCATAACATACAACAATACAAACAACCAAATAAAAGACTTCCTTTATCCTGTATCTGGCCTCCTTGTTTACTTCTTATAAGCTGTTTCCTTTATGAGTAATTACAGTGGTGCCCCGCAAGACGAGAGCCTCGCAAGACAGAAAACTCGCTAGACGAAAGAGTTTTCCGTTTTGGAGGTGCTTCGCAAAATGAATTTCCTATGGGCTTGCTTCGCAAGACGACAATGTCTTGCGGGTTCCTGCTGGTTTTTTTCCTCCCCCCCCCTTTCTAAGCCGCTAAGCCGCTTATCAGCTGATCCGATCAGCTGATAAGCCGCTAAAAGCCACTAATAGTGCTAATAGCGCTAATCTGCTAATCCGTCAATGGGCTTGCTTCGCAAGACGAAAAAACCGCTAGACGAAGAGAATCACAGAACGGATTCTTTTCGTCTTGCGAGGCACCACTGTATTAAGATTTTTCTAATTATAACTTGAATATCCACAAAGTCTCCTGCAGACATTAATTGAAACAAGTTCCAGGTATGTATTTTAGGGCACTGTTTTGTGAAGTATTCTCTGCATTTTCCCCATGCTTTTTGTAACTCTTGTCTAGTGTGATCTCAAATTGCCTCTGTTAATCTAGCCAATTCAATATACTCTAACAGTTTATCTTGCCATTCCTTTTTTCCACTCGTCCTTCTCTGTTTTCAGCCTTCTCATCACAATCAAGAAGGCTAGAAACTGGAAACGTTTTTTTTAAAAGCAACGTGAAACCCGAGTTCCTTAAGAATCAGGGTTATTGCCTTGTTTTTGGCAGCAGGCAGCCTTCCTCACTGTCTCCCAGCATCTACAGGGCTGGTACAATTTAGCAGCATTCTGCGGAGGCGCTGTCAGCTCCCAGCACATGAGTGCCACATGCTAATGAGGTTGCACAGGATGCAGCACGCAGCTGGGAGGAAGAGATAGCTAGGTGGGGAGCAGCAGGAGAAGGTGGAGGAAGAAGATACTAGAATTGCAGAGTTGGAAGGGACTCCCGGGGTCATCTAGTCCAACCCCCTGCAATACAGGAATCGCAGCTGAAGCATCCCTGACAGGTGGCCACCCAACCTCTGCTTAGAAACCTCCAAGGAAGGAGAGTCCATCGCCTTCTGAGGGAGTCTGTTCCGCTGTCTGACGGCTCTTGCCATCAGAAAGTCTTTCCTGATGCTTAGCCAGAAACTCCTTTCTTGTAACTTGAATGCATTGGTTCAGGTCCTGCCCTCTGGGGCAGCAGAAAACAAGTTTCTCCATCTTTCGTGCAACAGTCCTAACTAACACCAGATATAAAACAGTTGATTGAAATACAACTTTAAAAAACAAGATTAAAATACAACATTAAAATGCAGCCTCATTTCTGCAGAAACTAAAAAAAAAAAAAAAAAAAAATTGGGGATGAAAATGTCAAATCTTCACCAAGGCTAACTATCCAGACTGGTCCTGCGTGGACCAGAAAAAAGCCAGGGAAGTCCCCAAATAGGAGTTCCATCACAGAAGAAAAAAGGGGGAAAGAAAGAGGGGAAGGGGATCAAGTTGATTCCAAGCCAAAGGCCAGGCGGAACAACTCTTTCTTACAGGCCCTGCGGAAAGAAATCAGATCCCGCGGGGCCCTGGTCTCATGAGGCAGAGCGTTCCACCAGGCCGGAGCCAGTGTTGAAAAGGCCCTGGCTCTGGTTGAGGCTAATCTGACTTCCTTAGGGACCTCTAGTGTGTTGCTATTTATGGACCTTAAGGTGCTTCATGGGGCATCCCGGGATATTTGAAGTCAGATATTATTAAAGGTGCCTTTACCTCTAAGGTGGGAGTAAGCCCCTCTGGAACAAAGGAGATTACTCCAGAGTCCAGATGCAGAAGATTCGGCTGCATCATTGAGAGGCCACCTTACCAGATGTCCCTGCAAAACTCTTTGGTGCTAATTATGATATAGGGCAGCTTTTCCCAACCTGGTGCCCTCCAGCCGTTTTGGATTACAACTCCCACCAGCCCCTGGCAAAGGCTGATTACAGGGAGACAGGGTTGGGTAAGCCCGTGTCTCTGAGCATCCAGACAGCCCATGTCTATGTGAGCCTGGGAAGAAAGTATGTGCTGCCCCACTGAGCAATGGGTCCCTTCCTAATGGAAGATCTAGCCCCCTCTGAAGAACACAATGGACAGTGCCCTGATGGGTTTCTTTCCTCTCCGCAGGCAGTTTGCTGGATTTCCTGAAGAGTGATGAGGGTCACAAACAGCAGCTCCCTGTATTGATAGACTTCTGTGCCCAGGTGAGTGTGACCTGAAAAAGAGACCTGCTACTGGATCAGGCCAAAGGGAGCTCATCCAGTCTAGCATCCTTTTCTCTCTCTCTCTCTCTCTCTTTTAAAAAAATTAATTCATTTTTCATTTTCATTCATTACATACATCTCAAATTCTTAACGTTTACTATATATTCCTCCCTCCCCCCCCCAAGACATGCGTTTCTGGTTTGTTTCTATTTTCATCCACTTTGCTATCTCTCTACAGAAAAGGTTATTAATAACATAACATCAAACCTATAAACCTAAAACTAAAATTAACTACATCATCTTATTTCACCATCTTCTAAACATTTTCTGATGCTAATAATGTGAATGTTTATTTAAATCCTGCCATCAAGTCTATTGACTTTCTTTGTTTCTGCAAATATAATATGAATGGTTCCCAATCTTTTTCAAAGTCTCTGTTGTCTTTTTCTCTTAGTCTTTCTGTCATTTTTGCCAGTTCTGCATAGTTCATCAACTTCTCTTCCCATTGTTCTTTACAGATAGGTAAAGCCGTGTTGGTCTGCCATAGTCAAAATAAAAAAATTCCTTCCAGTAGCACCTTAAAGACCAACTAAGTTAGTTCTTGGTACCAAGAACTAACTTAGTTGGTCTTTAAGGTGCTACTGGAAGGAATTTTTTTATTTTGACATTGTTCTTTAGTTGGTATTTCTCCAGGCTTCCAATTTTGTGCAGTCAACATTCTTGCTGCTGTAGTGGCATACATAAATAAAGTCCTCATTTCTTTTGGTATGTCTTGACCTAAAATACCTAATATAGCATCCTTTTCTCACAGTGGCCAACCAGTGCTTGTGACAAACACACAAGTAGTACTTGGATCTCTCCCCTCCCGTGGTCTCCAGGATTTAGAAGCCTAGTAGCCATTGATAGCCCTCTTCTCAATGAATTTGTCTCATCCTCGTTTAAAGTTGCTGGCCATCCCTGCCTCCAGTGGCAGCAAGTTCTGTAGTTGTCAGGAGTGCGTGCAGGAGCCAGGCCCTGTGACCAATAGGTCTTTGCAGGACTGGGGCCTTCCTGAGTTTGTTCTGGGGAGGCAAGGCGCGGCCACACAGGTGAGGCCACTTGGTAACTCACAGCACCTGGTGGCAAGAGCTGCGAAGGGATATAAGGTCAGTATTTCTTTGCCACAGCAACACGCTTCCTGCCTTGCTGTGTTTGGCTTCTTGCTTCCTGATCCTTGAACCTCAGCTTCTTGACTCCCTGCTTCTCGACCCTCGGACCCTTGACCTTGTGACTCCCTGCTTCCTGATCCTCGGACCCCTGACTTCGTGACTCCTTGTTCCTTTTTTTTATTTATAAATATTTATTAAATTTTCACAAATTATAAAAACACACACAATACACCATACAAACATACACAAAAGACAAACAAACACGTATAAATTCAAATCCTTTTTTTCTTAAAGCTTACTTCGCCGACTTCCCCATACCTCCCCTTTCTGCATTCCAATTCCCAAATTTGTTCCAGCAAATCCTCCCCTTAATCTTATCCAATTTTTCCTTTTCTTTTCTTTTACTTGATCTTTTACAGTTGTAATCCCTTACTTTCTATAACCACAACATTTTAACACTCATTAATTTTACAGTTTTTCTTAAGGTAAATTTTAAATTTCTTCCATTCTTCTTCCGCCGTCTCTTTCCCCTGGTCTCGGATTCTGCCAGTCATTTCAGCCAGTCCCATATAGTCTATCACCTTCATCTGCCATTCTTCCAAGGTGGGTAGATCCTGTGTCTTCCAATACTTTGCGATAAGTATTCTTGCTGCTGTTGTAGCATACATAAAAAAAGTTCTGTCTTTCTTTGACACCAATTGGCCAACAATGCCCAAGAGAAAGGCTTCTGGTTTCTTAGGAAATGTACATTTAAGTACCTTTTTCATTTCATTATATATCATTTCCCAGAAGGTCTTAATCCTCGGGCACGTCCACCAAAGGTTAAAAAAAGTACCTTCAGTTTCTTTACATTTCCAACACTTATTATCAGGCAAATGATAAATTTTTGCAAGCTTGACTGGGGTCATGTACCACCTATAAATCATTTTCATAATATTCTCTCTTAAGGCATTACATGCCGTAAATTTTACTCGTGACTCCTTGCTTCTTGATCCTCGGACCCTTGACTTTGTGACTCCTTCCTTCCTGACCCTCGGAACCTTGGCTGCTTGATTCCCAGTTCTCTGACCCTTGGACTCTTGGCTTCCTGGCTTCTGGACCCCCGTTCCTGCTCCCACCCCGCCATCTTGCCCCCGGTCCTGACGTCCCCTGCCGGGCCTTCGATCGCCCATGAACAGGACCGTGACAGTAGTTTTAACTATGCACTTTATGGGAAAGGGCTTCCTTTCTTTCCTCCCAAGTCTGTCCTCTCATAACTATAGACAAGAGACACTTTTTAAAGCCTGACCCAAGGTGACTCAACCCAGTGGAGTCTCTATTCCCTCTCTGCAGGGCAGGGTAATCCCAGCTAGAATTCCACACCTGTCCTCCATCCTGGGCAGCCAAGGAGTTCCTGCAAAACTGTGTAGAATCATAGAATTGCAGAGTTGGACCACAAGACTCGTCTAGTCCAGCAGTGCAGGAATGTTTCACCTGACGTGTGGCTGAAACACAAGACCCTGAGCTTAAGAGTCTCATGCTTTACAAACGGAGCTATTCCAGCTCTTGAATTTATTCAGTTGACGCTAAACTTGTCCAGCTACTAAAAAGTCCGCAGTGCTGCAGCCTTTCTTTATAGGGTGTCAATCATTTTGGGCACCCCTTTCTGAACCTTTTACAACTCTGCAATATCCTTCTGGACAGGGGCAACCTGGTTTGTGTTGTGGCACTCGCAAAGTGGCAGTGGCAAGTTCTGGTGAGTTCTTGCCAGAAGCCGGTACTGCTACTGGTGCCACTTCTCTGCCAGCCTGGTGGTGCGGCGTTCTTGGGCTTCTGCCCTACTTTTTGAGGCCAGGTGGTGGCTAAAACTCTGCAGAGGATTCCAAATGCAGTCGTACCCTAGATTCGTACGGTGGCAATATGTTTCGCTCACTGCCCAAAACAATTCTGCGAGGATTGTCCCACCTGTTCAGGGCCAAAGAAGCTGTCCAACAGGTCTTTGGGTGTGTGTGGGTCATTGGGCCATGCCAGCCGCAAGGGCTGCTGGGAGTTGGAGTCCTGCGACATCTGAAGTGCCACAGGTTCCTTCCCCTGTCCCTGAATGAGCAACCCTGCAGATGTGAGAGTTCCTAGGCTTAGAGACCCTCCAGTGGCTTCCTAACACCAGGCACCACTTCGTTGGTGGAGTTACAGATAGGTAGCCGTGTTGGTCTGCCATAGTCAAAATAAAAAAATTCCTTCCAGTAGCACCTTGAAGACCAACTAAGTTAGTTCTTGGTATGAGCTTTCGTGTGCATGCACACTTCTTCAGATACACTGAAACAGAAGTTGCCAGATCCTTCTATATAGTGAGAAGGTGGGGAGGGGTATTACTCAGAAGGGTGGTGGGAATGGGAGATTGGCAGATAGCTGAGATGAGCCTGTTGACGACTCTTAACGACTGCAATAGGTCTTACAGGAAAAGGCAAGGGGTGAGAAGGTGAAAAATGGCTTAGTCATGTATAATGAGATAAGAATCCAATGTCTTTGCTCAGAGCAGGTCTCTCCATGGTTTTAAGTTTGGTAATGAGTTGCAATTCAGCAGCTTCTCTTTCCAGTCTATTTCTGAAATTCCTTTGTAGTAAAACAGCTACTTTGAGATTTTGTTCGTTGGTGGAGTTTCATTGCATTTAATATCTAGGGATGTGAGAGCGTTGGGCCATGGTTGTGAGAACCCATTGTTTCCCGCAGTGATGCAGATTTGAATATGCAAATCTGCCTAGTGTGCTTTCTTTGTTTGCATTGACTCCTAAGGAAGTAGGAAACCTGGAACGGGTCCAAGGGCATTTCCTTCCTCTGGGTCTCCCTCCGCTGCTGCGGAACAAGGAGGCCTTTGTCACAACGGTCTGTGCTCTCCCTCCCTCCACCAAAACCAGTCCATCAAAAGAGCAGGTGTGCCCAGGGTGCCATCCGTCTTGCTTAGGTTGGTGGGGCTGACAGTTAACCCCTTGGCTTCAGGTCTCTGCGGAGCCCCAGAGACATGTCGTCCGAGAATCGCTCAATGTGAATCTCCGGACCAGGAAGTTTTGAGTCAAAATCTTTCCTCACCTATGACATTACATGGTTTTCGACAAGCTGCTCTTAGGGCGTAGAATCATAGAATTGTAGAGTTCGGACCCTGAGCGTCATCTAGATGCAGGAATCTCAGCTAAAGCATCCATGACAGTTGGCCACGCAACAGCTGCTTAAAAACCTCCAAGGAAGGAAAGTCCACAACCTCCCGAGGGAGACTGTTCCACTGTCAATCAGCTCTTACTGTCAGAAAGTTCTTCCTGATGAAGAACAGGAGAAAACAAGATTGCTCCATCTTCCATGGGACAACCCTTAAGATATTTGAAGATGGCTCTCATATCGGCTCTTAAGTCTCCTCTTTTCCAGACTAAGCATACCCAACTCCCTCAACTGTTCCTTATAAGGCTTGGTTTCCAAACCCTTGATCGTGGTCGCTGTCCTCTGCACTTGTTCAGCTTGTCAACACCATTCTTAAATTGTGGGGCCCAGAATTGGACACAGTATTCCAGGTGTGGTCTGACCAAGGCAAAATACAGTGGTACTATTACTTCCCATGACCTGGACACTATACTTTTGTAAAATCGCATTAGTGTTTTTTGCTGCTGCATCACACAGTTGACTCTTGCTAAGCTTGTGGTCTACTAAGAACCCTAAATCCTTTTTCTGTGTACTACTGGCATCTTCGGGTACAAGTAGTTATACTTTCAACTGGGTTTATAATGCTGTTTCTGGGTTTGGAGTTGCCTTATTTGACTCTCACCATAGTTGAGAATGAACATAGTTCTTTGGGGTTTGGACGGTACAGCAAGCTGCAGTTGACTGAAGCTTTAGAAGCTCTCATGACTTGCACGGTGGGAAGAGAAGGTGTTATTTATCAACCAGCCCATAATTTCTCAACCTCACCTTACAGGGTTGTTGTAATGGCGCAGTGGGGAGAAGCATGTGCCCCTCCTTGTGCGTCTCAGAGGAAACATAATAAGTGAAAAGGAATCCTGCCTGCCGCAGTTCTCATCAGCATCACAAATCTCTCTCCTTCACTTATTTATTAATGTAAATTATTATTTATTTCATTTATTAACCGGCTTCCCATGAGGCACCCCAAAGCAATTTAATTTTTAAGTGTGACGCGGCAGCTAAAAAAGCCAATGCAGTTCTGGGCTGCATCAATAGGAGTATAGCATCTACATCAAGGGAAGTAATAGTGCCACTGTATTCTGCTCTGGTCAGACCTCACCTGGAGTACTGTGTCTAGTTCTGGGCACCACAGTTCAAGAAGGACACTGACAAACTGGAATGTGTCCAGAGGAGGGCAACCAAAATGGTCAAAGGCCTGGAAACGATGCCTTATGAGGAACGGCTAAGGGAGCTGGGCATGTTTAGCCTGGAGAAGAGGAAGTTAAGGGGTGATATGATAGCCATGTTCAAATATATAAAAGGATGTCAAATAGAGGAGGGAGAAAGGTTGTTTTCTGCTGCTCCGGAGAAGTGGACACGGAGCAATGGATCCAAACTACAAGAAAGAAGATTCCACCTAAACATTAGGAAGAACTTCCTGACAGTAAGAGCTGTTCGACAGTGGAATTTGCTGCCAAGGAGTGTGGTGGAGTCTCCTACTTTGGAGGTCTTTAAGCAGAGGCTTGACAACCATATGTCAGGAGTGCTCTGATGGTGTTTCCTGCTTGGCAGGGGGTTGGACTCGATGGCCCTTGTGGTCTCTTCCAACTCTAGGATTCTATGATTCTAATATAGCAAGGTATATACAACTGTTGCATACTAGAAGGGTCAGCCGGTGTCTTGATTTGCTGTTCTCTTGTGGAGGCTGCATTGGTTTGCATTTGGGCAGGGGGCATGAGACTTGTTCCATTTGTCAGTGTTTGTAAGAAGAAAAAGGTTCTGACCTCCCTTTGTCGCCTCAGCCTGGTCCTCGGACCCTTGTCGGCATAAAAGTGTCCATGAGAAAAGTATCTTTGCAGAGTACTTTCTGCTTTTATTCTTAAAAGTCTTTCTGCAAAAGCGACTGACCAACTGTACAAACATCAACACTACCAGCTTTCACTAACCAACCAGCCAACCCAACCAAACGCCAAACTAACATTTCTCACTCTATATATACCACCCGGTGCAGACCGCTGACGCATGCTGACCCAGCTTTTTTAGGCATTAAAGAAACAGCGGCCAATTTTTAGCCATGGCACCATTAACATCGTCTGGAAGCAAATTCCTCCCCCCAAAGGCGGGAATTCCGTGCAACTGCAAGAAAACTTGTTTAAGGAAAGCTGCAGACTTTGCAGGTCACCCTTGATTTCATTTTACAGAACATACTCGCCAGAGGCTGCTGCAAAGATTTACTGGGGCTGTGGAGGGATGTGAACTCAGTTCTAAGGGTGTGTCTAGTGAACCCAAGTGGTACTCTCAGCACACCAGTCATTTATGTTGTCCCAACCTCCCCAGGTGCTGCACTATCGCTCCCCTTACAATAGATCTATCTCTCTTTACTGCAGATTGCAGAAGGCATGGCTTTCATTGAGAAGCGAAACTACATCCACCGGGACTTGAGAGCTGCCAACATCTTGGTCTCGGCCATGCTGGTGTGCAAGATTGCCGATTTTGGCTTGGCTCGGGTGATTGACGACAACGAATACACAGCCCGGGAAGGTACAAAGAGAGGCTTTTTGTATGCTTGGTTGCACAAGCCAGCCCCTCCTGCTTTTGTCCTGTCAATCTTTCTGTGTACAGTATGCATTAGGGTTTAGACACTTAATAAGGATGGAGGGCACAGAAATTTCAATCCAGTTTGCACTGAAGGCAGACCTACCCAATTTGCACTTTCCGAAGCAACACGCAAACCAAAATTCACACTTCTCCGAATTTTGCAAGGCGGTTCTCTGGAGTACTCTGAACAATCACAGGCAACACGCGGCTAATAATGTTCTAACAAAATATTTGTAACAATTCTTAAACAGAAAAAATGTGAAAAGAGTCACAAATAATAGAAGTCAATCAATGTTGCATGAACAAAATTAGAAAATGTAGTCAATCAGTATCAAAGAGGCAAACAAAGCCTTTCCACAGTCACAATCCTGTAACCGTGCGGTAATGGATGTTCCAAACGTAGCAATTCTGAAACAGAAAATATGTAATGGAGTCAGAAATAATAGAAGTCAATCAATGTTGCATGAACAAAACTAGAAAATGTAGTCAATCAGTATCAAAGAGGCAAACAAGCCGTTCCACAGTCACAATCCTGTAACTGTGCGGTAATGGATGTTCCAAACGTAGCAATTCTGAAACAGAAAATATGTAATGGAGTCACAAATAATAGAAGTCAATCAATGTTGCATGAACAAAACTAGAAAATGTAGTTAATCAGTATCAAAGAGGCAAACAAGCCTTTCAACAGTCACAGTCCTGTAACCGTTCCAGACGTAGAACAGTTTTTCTGGATGACGAACTGTTTCGACAGTCACTCTTCATCAGCGAATAAATGGTCCTAACAGGTACATCAAGTAGCCAAGGATCAGTACTCACTTAGAAGTGTAGTAAGCTGATATTCTATGGAATAAACCCGCATAGCTTATTACTTGCTTTTTCTCTAAACTAAAAAGTCCCGAACACTGCATCCGGAGGAGAATCGCTTCATCCACTTTAGGATGCAGCTTCACGAACCTTTAGGAGCCAGATTTCCTTGCAGTAAAAGACCAGTAGTGCAGGCTCTTGCCTGTGTCCACAATGCAGTTTGGAAAGCAAACCTGTTATCTGCTGATAAGCCACTTCTTGCCGCGCATACCAAGCCACCTTTCTGAGCCTCACCTTCTTTGTTTTGACCATCCTGGGCAGGTGCCAAGTTTCCCATCAAGTGGACTGCGCCCGAAGCCATCAACTACGGCTCCTTCACAATAAAGTCTGACATCTGGTCTTTTGGGATCCTCCTGATGGAGATCATTACCTATGGGCGGACCCCATACCCAGGTGCGTGATAAGAAAAGTCTCTTTGCAGGCACCCACACCAAACATTTAAGGCACATGGCTTTTCCTTGGAACTGTACTTTGTTAAGAGTGAGTTTGAGGGGTAAGCTGCAGTTCTCGAGAATCTTGGGGGGAAGCTGTGACTGTTAAAGTGCTATCAATATTCTTTAGATACAGTATATGGTGCGGTTTTGATGTTCAAGTCTCCAGATTTTTTTGGCTCATGGATACTTGGTGGAAAGGAGGAGCAAGGGGTGGTGATGGTCGCAGAGAACCCCACAATAACTTTAAGGGCTGGGACAGCTAGATAGTTATCCACCCTTGTTAGAAACAAACGTCCAAATAGCTCCACCAAGAGATCTTAGTTTAATAAGAATAGCATCCTGGTCAAGCTTCCAAGAGGAATTAGCTGGGAAATAAACTGCTTAGGCAAGAAAACAATTTAACTTCTTGGATGGGGCTATTTTAAACTGCCCGATTAAATATGGGAGATTGTTTACCAAATACAACCATGTGCTCTCAAAAATCTCTGTTTGGCAGCTTTGTATGTTCATATTTTCATGCAGTGTTCCAACTTTTCTGCTTTCAGAAGGGATGTTATTTGGTGAGCAGATGGGTCCAATTTTACTCCATTTTTTAGTGGGTGATATCCAATGCATTTGTTTCCATTAGCAGAAGGACTGCACTAGCACATCCAAAATTCTCCCCCCTCCACCCCCGAATGTGGGCTGGGCCCTCCTCAAATCTGCTACAAAGGGTTGGGGGCCACTCCTAGAACAGATTTAGGAAGCACTCAGGGGAAGGAGAAGGGATGCGGGTGGCGCTGTGGGTTAAACCACAGAGCCTAGGACTTGCTGATCAGAAGGTCAGCGGTTCGAATCCCTGTGACGGGGTGAGCTTCCGTTGCTCGGTCCCTGCTCCTGCCAACCTAGCAGTTTGAAAGCACGTCAAAGTGCAAGTAGATAAATAGGTACTGCTCCGGCGGGAAGGTAAACGGCGTTTCCGTGCGCTGCTCTGGTTCGCCAGAAGCAGCTTAGTCATGCTGGCCGCATGCCCCGGAAGCTGTACGCCGGCTCCCTCGGCCAAGAAAGCGAGATGAGCGCCGCAACCCCAGAGTCGGCCACGACTGGACCTAATGGTCAGGGGTCCCTTTACCTTTACCTACAGGGGAAGGAGAGGAGAGAGGTTCAAGAGCACAAGGAGAAATCATTGTGCTGATGGAATGAGTCACATAGCTCTGCTTTGGATGCAACCCTTAGCTTCTACAAGTCCATAGGAACCTAGGAATGCTGTCAGAGAATTGGTCTACCTAGCTTAGCATTGCCAACAATAACTGGCAGCTTCTCTCCAATATTTCAGGGCTGGGATCTCTCTCAGCCCAACATGGAGGTGCTGGGAACGGAACCAAGGACCCTCTGTGTGCAATGCAGGTACACAACCGCTGAGCGATGGTTTCTCTCCCTTCCATTTGAATTCAGGGATGTCGCACCAGGAAGTGATCCGTGCCCTAGAGCGCGGCTATCGGATGCCACGCACGGAGGGCTGCCCAGAGGAGCTCTATGAAGTGATGATGCAGTGCTGGAAACGCAAGCCTGAGGACCGCCCGACGTTCGAGTACAATCAGAGCATCCTGGAGGACTTCTTCACTGCCACAGAAAGCCAGTACCAGCAGCAGCCTTAAAGGAGACGGAGGACCAGACAGCAGAGTGGGACAGTCACTGCAATACGATGCTTGAGAGAGAGCCAGTGTTTGATGTCAAGATCCCCCTGTGGCTTAGGCAAGAGTAGCTGCCTCCATCTTGGGAGCTCACAAAGGAACATTTTATTGACTGCTGTTGGGAGACGGGACCGTACTTGATGGACCCTCAAGACGATCCGACATAAGCAATTGTTGTGCTCATAGCTAAAATGCCTTTTTAAAAACTCCATTCAGTAGATGCCATTTCTGCTGAAGCATGCCATGCACTTTTTGTCTCAAGGTTTTGTTGCCTGCTAGAAAACCACTGGCTGTTGCTCTAGAAGTGTCTGGTGTGAGTGTGTGTGTGTGAGAGAGAGAGAGAGAGAGAGAGAGAGAGAGAGAGAGAGAGAAGAGAGATTGTCATTTGATGGGCGTGGAATGCAAGAGAATCTGAGTAATTGACCAGGCAAATAATATTATAAATATACAGTACCACTACTTACAGGCATTCTAACTAAGCTTGCCACCTCTTTCTTAATGCAAGGGATGGTTGCTTATTTAGCAATATGAAATTTTAATTCTGGATAGGAATCTGTTCCCTGAAATAAACCACAGATGGTGAGCCTAATTGGCTTATATTGATCGCAGGAGCCCTGGTAGCAAGGAGATTAAATCCTAAACTATTCTAATCAATGTATTATTTACAGGTTATAATATTATAGAAATATCAGTGTATGCCAACAATATTCAAGGGAACAAACTGTTATTCCTGGTTTTTGCTTGGAGTGCCAGGGGAGGTCTGACTGTTACAGACAAAATGAACGCATAATGAGAAGCAGGTTTATTTTTTAATTATGGTTGCAGTTGTGTGTGTTTGTGAATCTAGATTCCTGAAGTAGGAAGGAGTTGCTTCTACCCTATCTTTCAACTTGAATAAAGCCATGATGGCATTAAAAGGGCACTGAAATGCTATCCTTAGATTCATGGAATACCTGACTGCAGTCAAATATCGGGCAACTCTGCTGCCAGTCAGAGTAAACAATATGCAGCTGGGTAGAGAAACAGTCTGCCCTGGTACAAGGTGACTTCCTACAAGCATTACAGGTGGACTGGACATTTGTATGGTCTATCTTGTGCTGAATCAGGAGTTTGCAAGACTCTTGTGGCTTAGGCACCCTTTGATCCTTGTGTAAGAGAAAGGGCACTAAGACCACATCTGTTCACAAGAGCTGTTTTCACAGTTGCATTTCAAGTTTGGGGCGTATGTATTTTTATAGAAAATTCCCAAACCAGGTAACAATAAAACAACATAGAAAATAGAACTGCAAAATTGCAGAATCCTAAAACATAAAAGATTGAAAGAATGAGATTTCTTAAAGAAATATGGCAGAGAAGTAGCATAAGGAGCAATAATGGATCAGCGCCAGCTCAATGTATATTTGGAAAAGATGACCTCAGTAGATCTCCTCCCAAAGAAGCCCCACCTCCCCCTTAGGGCTGTCCCCACTGCCCAATCCCTTGCCCCTCCCAGACCCAATACAAACGGAGGGAGTGTGGAATTCCTTCACCTGCCTACTATTCTCTCTCTCTCTCTCTCTCTCTCTCTCTCTCTCTCTCTCGACCAGAGGGAGAATGGAAGACCAGTCAAGGCTGCTGTTCCATCTACATGATCTTGCACGCTCAGAGGAGTGGCGGAGCCAGGAAGCTCTGGGGGTTGACAATGCCCCCCCCCCCAAAGAAAAAGAGTGTGGATAATGAAAGTTGACCAACAATGCTGACCCCTGCCGTTGACCCTGTTATCAGATAAAAGAGCATATTAAAGTAATTCGGAATAAAAATTAGCCAGTTAAATATCCATATATCTAGGTTCTATCATTTCGAATTCAAGGTAGGTAGATTTCATGCCAAATTATACATTTTCACAGTTGGGATTTAAAAGGGGGTGGGGAGCTATCAAAGGGTTATTTCAGCAAAAGGGCTATATCCGTTTCCTCTTCCCTCCACCCATCTGCTCTGCAATTTTGTTGATGTTTTTCTTTAAAAGTTAAAATATACAGAGATTTTATCTAGTGTAGAAGGGAGGAAGAGGAGAACTTTGCACTTTTCACACATCCTTCGTGTCTGCCCATTTTGTTAGTATCTTTGTGACGTCATCTGGTGAGCTGTCCACAGGCTGGACCCAGAGCAGGTGAAATCCAGAACCTCCACAACTTGGGATGTTTGCATTTTTAATGCCAGTGAAAGTTGAGGAAATACTTTCCGCAGATAAACAGAAGCACCCTTACAGCCGGCCTCTGCCTAGTCCTCATTTTCTGCCTGAGCTTAACAGCTCTGCAAAACTAGGATGCACCGTAATAAATAAAATAGGATTTGTTTCAGGATATTTTGAAATGTTGGGATGTAAACTTTTTTTTGCATGTTTTGCAATGATAAAAATGTTAAGAAATCAAACATCTGTGTATGTGTGTGATTTGGACACGGGCTGTGATAATTTTGGAACAGTGCATTTGGAAGTGTAGCAGGAACCCCCCCCCCAATCATTCAGTTTGTACAAACTTCACACACACTCACACTCACACACTACATACACTACACTTCTGTTATAAATTCATAGAAAATCAACCATACATCGGATCGG
Organism: Podarcis vaucheri; assembly: GCF_965113315.1. Lineage (NCBI taxonomy): Eukaryota > Metazoa > Chordata > Lepidosauria > Squamata > Lacertidae > Podarcis > Podarcis vaucheri. Next base: position 104,715,294 of record NC_138764.1, read on the forward strand.
CACCATTCCACTTTTATTTTACTCCATGAAGGAAGGACTACAAAATGGGGAAGGTTTGATACAGGGCAGCCATAATCCTTGAGCATACCAGTACATACACAGGAGCCCTGCCCAGTTGCTATGCCAACCCTGATGGTCTCAGACAGAAGACCATCAACAACACAACGGACTGCATACACGAGTGGATTCAACACAGACTATAACAAAAGAACAGTGATTGGATTCCCCCTCAGGGGGCAGGAAACTGCAAACTCCCCTCTGTCACCTGGAAAGTATTCATGGGGAGGGGGAAAGGAGGAACCAGCCAGGTGACAGGACACTCAGGTTACCACCACCACCCCTCCCTCAACCCCTCCTTTCTGTGATGTATGTATGATGTTTCTGGGGGTGGTCTTGATCTACAGGGTGGGAATTTCAAAAGTTTTTATAAGGCCTTGCAGACCATTTTTCTGTGTCCTTTCCTCTCTCCTGCAAGTGAGGGGAGCACCCTGTTGCAACAGTTCAATAAAGACCAAGCCTACAGGCTGCTGATTTGCTCCAATTTACTCTGGTTGGTGTCTTTACTTTTTGTCCAAGGGAGCCCTCGGATTTTTCCGGTAACAGAAGCTGGTTTAAAACTATATTGGCAGGATCTAACTAAAGTTGGATCCCATGTCCATATGATCAGAAGCAACTCACTGCGTTCAATGTGGGATACACCCCCATGTAAATGTGCCTACAATTCTCTTTAAGGAACTGCAGCCCTGACAATCCTTAATGTCAATAGGACACCCACTTACTTTTTCTAAAGGTTTTCAGGCCTTAAAATACTATAGATTCCACACAACTATGAGCAATGTCCAGCATAACACTAAAAGACAGCAAAGGGTGTCATACATATACTAGATCAGGTTGTCCTCCCCCTTAAAGAGCAGGTCAGCAGCTATGCATATACCCTATGCCCTTTTAAAATATGGGGGTTGGGGGGGTTATTGGGTTGTTTTTATTTTAAGTATATATTTTGTGGTTTTATATTTTGATATTGTTCTGTGAACTGCCCTGAAACCTCCAGGTATAGGGCGGTAAAGGTAAAGGTAAAGGTACCCCTGCCCGAACGGGCCAGTCTTGACAGACTCTGGGGTTTGTGCGCCCATCTCACATCTATTGGCCGGGGGCCAGCGCTGTCCGGGGACACTTCCGGGTCACGTGGCCAGCGTGACAACGCTGCTCTGGCGAGCCAGAGCCGCACACGGAACGCCGTTTACCTTCCCGCTGGTAAGCGGTACCTATTTATCTACTTGCCCCCGGGGGTGCTTTCGAACTGCTAGGTGGGCAGGCGCTGGGACCGAGCAGCGGGAGCGCACCCCGCCGCGGGGATTCGAACCGCCGACCTTTCGATCGGCAAGCCCTAGGCGTTGAGGCTTTAGCCCACAGCGCCACCCGCGTCCCCTCGGTACCTAAATTCAATAAATAAAATAATAATTGCTTAGAGATCTAGATGCTTGGAGTTCTCTGACGCTTTCCCAGTGAACTGCTGTCACTCCTGTTAATGGAGAAATCTGAGGGCTCCCTTGGACAAAAAAACAAGGACACCAGCCAGGAATACCAGCACAAAACAGCAGCCAGTAGGCTTGGTCTTTATTGAAGATTGTTGCAACAGGACTCCCACCTGCCACAAGGTGGAACGAGATGGGAGCCCCCAAACTGTCATTAGCTGCTAATCCCCAAGTTACACCCCCCCAAACTACATCACTTATACATCACGGTTACATCATGAAAGGGGAGGTCTGGTGGCAAGAATCTGAGCATCCTGGACCCTGCCCCATGGTTCCCCTTGCCCTCCACCAAACACCCATCAAGTGGAACAAAAGAGATATTTACATTTCCCTGTTTCCCAGCCAAGTTAATGACACCCTTTTGTCTTCATCTGGGTTTGTTCTTTCTGGAATGGCTACCTGTCTGGCACTCAGGTATCAGGATGCCAGGGATTATCCCTCAGGCAGAGGGGCTGCTGAGTAGCTGCGCTCACATGTCTATATGCATTTCTGAAGTTTTACCCTGTGAGCCAGTACAGAGATACATTTATCAGTGAATTCCAACATCTGGTATCATGCAGCAGAGGCCCTTTGAATAGATAGGAAGAAACTGCGATGAAGTGTTTTGTGGGGACAAATCACAAAAAAATCACAAAAGCGTTTGTGCTGATTTTGGTAGTGGGCTGCATGTGCAGGATATCTGCTGGAGGGGCAACCCCCCCCCAACCTATACATAAATTCCTGCAACACACCTAACAATAATTGCACATGGCGTCTGAAGTGCCCAGGGAACGTGGCTTTAAGATCAAGGAACTAATGTTCTTTCAACTGAGTCGAGCATCCTTCGGGAGAAACGGCGCCCCAAAGACACCTGCCGCCCTTAGCAAAGATGGCGGCGACTATGCTTCGACGCGTAAGGTCACGGTGGGGTAAAACACCTTCAGCAAGCCAATGACGCTCCACGCTCTAACCAGAGGGCGTTTGCCAGCACTAAAGATGACGTCCCGGTCATCTTACCCACGAAAAGATGGCTGCCTCACTTATTTCCCCCCCTCCCTTGCCCCTAGTAAAGATGGCGAGGAGAGGGTAAGTAGCCGTTCTGCCAATACCCAAAATGGAGACGCGGAAAGGAGGCGCGCTTATTTCCTCCCTCTCAGCAACAAAAAAAACCCCCCACGGCTAAACTGTTCTCGCGAGCTGACGTTCCTTTCGCGGAGGCTCCCCGCCTTTTCCAGCGGGGCGAGCGGGAGAGAGCGACTCCGCCGGGCAGAAGCGGAAGGCGGCGGGCCCTTCCCCTCAGCGGCGACGGCCTGCTTCCGTCTCCATGGCGACGAGCCGCCTCGGCCAACCGCGAGCCGCTTCCGCTGACGTCGGCGCCGACACGTGGATGCAAGATGGCGGCGTCTGGGGTGCTGGTGAGTGGGGAGGCCGGGGAGCCTCCTTCCCTTCGCGCTGTCTCGCGGCCGCCGGGGGCTCCGAGGGCCCCTTTCCGGGGCGGGGGTCGCTTCGCATGGCGGGCCCAGACCCCTCCCCGGCCCTTTTCGGAGGGGGGCGGTGGGGAGGGGGCGTGGGGGTGGAGATGAGGGGGCCTCGTTGGCGCGCCTGACGGGACCCTCCTGAGGTGACACGCGCACCCCAGAGAAACCCCTCACCCAACCCCCGGAGTAGCCGGCGAAGGCCGCGTACAGCGCCGGGCGCTCCCTCCGAAAGTCTCCCCGGGAGACACGAGGCCGGGAGGGAGCCCGGCAGAGGCGTCCCCGGCTGTTGCTGCTCTCGCTTTGGGCCACCCGACGAGCAGCAAGCCCTGGGGACTCGCCTCGGCAGTTTGCGTCCCTTCCTTGCAGGGGGTGGGCTGGATGACCCTCGGGGTCCCTCCCAGCCCCGCGGTTCGGCGACAGGCGACAACGGCGCGTCCGCTTTTTGTTGCTCCCGCATCGCGATCCCGAGACCTTACTGAATTGCGTTAGATGGTCTTGGTGAGTTGAAAAACCAGCAAGACATTGCGATCTCTGTAACGTCAAACACGGTAGCATACGAATGAAGCCAGTGGCAATGAATTCATCCAAGCAATGCAAAAAAAAAGGCGTAATAATTCGAAATGATATTCTGTTGCAACTGTTTCAAAAACGATGGGTAGCAATGCTTTGTCACCTGTTTTGTGAGGTCTGCCTGAAAAGCGGTATATCAATCAGTGCTGGTGGCACTAACAGACTCAAAATAGCCGAAAAGGTGGAAATTGCAACTGGAACCACATGTCAGCTACTGATGGGACATTATTTTTCCCATCCTTGATAGCTGTATTTCGTAACATGCCTTGCTGGTTCACTGTGTTCTGTGTGCAACCGGATTCCAGTCTCTAATCTCACATTCCCCATAGAGCTCTTGTTTTACACAGCCAGATTGGGCCAGGAATGATGCTGTTGTCAATGGGTAGGCAAACTAAGCTCCGGGGGCTGGATCCGGCCCGATCGCCTGCTAAATCTGGCCCGCGGACGGTCTGGGAATGAGTGTGTTTGTACATGAGTAGCATGTGCCCTTTTATTTAAAATGCACCCCTGACTTGTGGGGCATAGGAATTCATTCATTATTATTTTTTTCATAATATAGTCTGGCCCCCCACAAGGTCTGAGGGACAGTGGACCGGCCCCTTGCTGAAAAAGTTTGCTGACCCCTGCTGTAGTGCCTCTAAAGAGGTTGCCATTTTCAAGGACTCCTGCTGTGTTTAGACAGCTGTGGTCCAGCTTTCAGGAAGTTGTTGGGGGTGAGTGACCGACCTGAGATTGTGTTCCTGTCTCGAGGAAAATTACTGGTGAATTTGCTCTGAATCAAGATTGTGTTCTGGATCCCATGTTGCAGGGACTCCTTGCACAGCCTGAGACAAAGTTTGTGTCCTTTGTCAACCTTGTGTTTGCATTCAGAACTTTCTTGCAACACGCCTGGAGGCAGAGAGTAGCATCACTTCCTTTTCTGTATGCTAACAACCAGAAGCAGTGAGTTTCGGTGCACTGCACACCAAAGCTCTGCCATAAACTTGATAAGAATCACACAGGCTGGAGCAGCTTAACGGGCTCAGTCACGGCAGTGGAATTTTGTTGGGCAGGGCACCTTGTGGTCACTTGATGATCTCAAGGATGATCTCAAGGTTTGTCTAAAGGCAAACAGTTTTGTGTCACAGTTTTTCTAGTGCTGATGCTTGTCTTCTGTACTCTTAACTTGCAGAACATGTTGTTTCTGCAAGGAGGATGATACTCAGTGATGATGTGAGAAGGTATAGAGAGTTCTTATCTCATCCCCTTTCTACAGAGGATTATCTCTGTGGGAAGGAGGAGGAGAGGCCTTATTCCTATTAATGCAAGGCCAGAAGTCCATCTGCTCCAGTACCCTTTTCACGGCACAGGCTGGCCATATACTTTGGGAAAGACAGCAGCTCAGTGATATATTTGCTTGGAACATGAAGTTTCCTGGTTGGTTGATCGATCTATCCATTTCCATGAACATGCCTAATTCACTTTTGAAGCCATCCAAATTATTCATTATTATTTTTGTTATTTATTGAATTTCTATACTGCGCTTCGTCTGAAGATCACCAGGCGATTCACAACATAAAAATAAAAAATGAGAACACAAAATACATAATAAAGCAAAAGCAAACAAAAGTGACAAGCCCACTCTCACAAACACATTTAAAAGGCCATAGAATGGTTAATCAGCCAAAGTGCCTAGGACCCTCGTACCTACGGGACCGCCTCTCCTGGTATGCCCCACAGAGAAACCTACGGTCTGCAAATAATAACATCCTCAAGGTCCCAGGCCTCAGAGGGGTTAGGCTGGCCTCAACTAGAGCCAGGGCCTTCTCGGCTGCGGCTCCAAACTGGTGGAATGCTCTGTCACAAGAGACTAGGGCCCTGCGGGACCTGACATCCTTCCGCAGGGCCTGCAAGACAGAGTTGTTCCACCAGGCCTTTGGTCAGGGCGCAGCCTGACTCCCTCCTCTGGCAACCTGCACAGAATTTTGCTTAATTGGTTGCCATCAATTTGATTTAATTAATTTTTATAATGGAATATTTTTAGATTGTGTGACTATTTGACTGATTATTTGATTGTTGTTAGCCGCCCTGAGCCCGGCTTCGGCTGGGGAGGGCGGGATATAAATAAAATTTATTATTATTATTTATTATTATTATAAGATAATAATAATAATAACAACAACAACAATAATAATTTTTATTTATACCCCGCCCTCCCCAGCCAAGGCCGGGCTCAGAGTGGCTTACAAGCAATAATAAAAACAAGTTGAATGATTACAGCTTAAAAACAAAATTAAAATACAACATTAAAGTATTGAAATATTGAAATATTAAAATTTAGCCTCATTGCAGGAGGAGAAGGAAAGGAAAAAAGAAAGAGAGGGAGGGAATCAAATTGGCTCCAAGCCAAAGGCCAGGCGGAACAACTCTGTCTTACAGGCCCTGCGGAAAGAAATCAGATCCTGCAGGGCCCTGGTCTCATGAGGCAGAGCGTTCCACCAGGCCGGAGCCAGAGTTGAAAAGGCCCTGGCTCTGGTTGAAGCCAATCTAACTTCCTTAGGGCCTGGGCCACTAGGGTGTTGCTATTTATGGACCTTGAGGCTCTCCGTGGGGCATACCGGGAGAGGCGGTCCCATAGGTACAAGGGTCCTAGGCCGTGAAGGCCTTTAAACATCAAAAGCAGCACCTTAAATCTGACCCTGTACTCTACCGGGAGCCAGTGCAGTTTGAAAAGCACTGGGTGAATATGCTCCCATGGCAGAGACCCCTTGAGGAGCCTCGCTGCAGCATTCTGCACCCTCTGGAGTTTCTGGGTCAGCTTCAAGGGCAGCCCCGCATGGAGCGAATTACAGTAGTCAAGCCTGGAGATGACCGTCGCATGGATCACTGTGGCCAGGTTGGGGCGGGAAAGGTAAGGGACCAACTGCTTGATGCTTCGAAGGTGGAAAAATGTCGCCTTGGCTGTTGCTGTAACCTGCACCTTCATGGAAAGGGAGGCGTCAAACCCAAACTCTTAATGGAAGGCAATGGCACTAATTGGGCCCCCGCAAGAGAAGGGAGTTGGTCCCTCATCCCCATACTATCCCGACCCAGCCAAAGGACCTCTGTCTTCGAAGGATTTAGTTTCAGTCGGCTCCCACGAAACCATCCAGCCATAGCCTCCAAGCATCTGGTCAGTGTGTCCGGGGCCGAGTCGGTGTGGCCATCCATCAGCAGATACAGCTGAGTGTCATCAGCATATTGGTGACAGCCCAGCCCAAAGCTCCGGATAATCTGGGCAAGGGGGCGCATAAAGATGTTAAAAAGCATCGGGGAGAGAATTGCGCCCTGCGGCACTCCACACACCAAGGAATGGCGCGACGACATTTCCCTCCCTAGTGAGGTGAGCTCACTAGATGAGCTCAGGGTCCAAGTTGGTTCATATTGTGAGAGGCGGTCCATGAGGTATTGCTGTCCTGAGCCGTTTAAGGCTTTATAGGTCAAAACCAACACTTTTAGTTGGGCCTGGAAAACAATTGGCAGCCAGTCCAGTCCAGCCAGGATCTTGTGACCATCTCCTCACCTTGTGACAGCAGATGCTATAAATTAACTATGCATAGTGTGAAAGGGCACTCTTTTATCTGCCCTGAATCTCCTGCCAGCTTCATTAAGTTACCTCTGCCCACCTCCTCCGCACAATGCTTACTGGTGTCCAGCTTTTGTGAACTTGGTATGAGGAGGTGAGCACAAGGAGAAATTGCCAAGGGAGATTCTGTGCATCAGTTCTCGCAACGGTTTAGAAAGCCCCATGGAACTTACATCTCAGTAAACATGCCTAGGATTGCCTTTGCTTCAGAGAGCAGGACAATATGTGGAAACTGTGAGGAAGCAGATATAGGTTAAATGAAACAGTAAAAACTGTTTGGCAGTGGAACCTTTGGGTAGGTGTGGGTCTCTCTTCCTGGAAATGTAAACAGAGGCTGGGCATCAGTCAGCGAGGCTGTAGATGCAATATTTTTTGTACTGGGCCAGGAGTTGGACTAGATGCCCTTTGAGGCTTCTCCCAACTCTGAAATTATATTATTCTAACTCGGTACAGTGGTACAGTTAAGTACTTAATTCGTTCCGGAGGTCCGTTCTTAACCTGAAACTATTGTTAACCTGAAGCATCACTTTAGCTAATGGGGCCTCCTGCTGCCGCCGTGCTGCCGGAACTCGATTTCTGTTCTTATCTTGAAGCAAAGTTCTTAACCTGAAGCACTATTTCTGGGTTAGCGGAGTGTGTAACCTGAAGCGTATGTAACCTGAAGCGTATGTAACCCGAGGTGCCACTGTACTTTGAGACCTGAGTCTCGTCTCTTCCTTCCCTACCACACCCTCAAATTTTCTTACCTAGTTACATTAGCTTCTTGAGTTGTGATGTTTGCATAGTTTTTAACTGCCCTGGTTTTGGAGAAGGGCGGGTTTATTTTATTTTTTAGGCACATAGCCTAAAAATGCTATATATGGTTGAGACTTTTAGGGAGTTATTCGTAAAACAAGACACCTCTGTTGTCTTGCTTCCACTGCTGTTCCCCTGCCTCCCCATTGTCTTCAGTTTTTTTTAATATATAGAATTTTTGAACCCTGTTTTTGTTTTGAGCCATGCATTTACATTGGACACAATCAGTGAGCAACTTTGCTTCACATTCTGTTGAATGAATGTGACTTAAGCAAGAGCTTACTTCTGCTTCAAATGCAGCTGTTTCTCACACTTGCTGAAAAGCTCCTTAATTCTGACACTTGTTCAACCACCCAAGTGTGGCCTAGAAAGGTTGCTGACCCTGGTAATAGATACGCTGGTTGGTTAGGAACATAAGAAGAACACAGGAAACGGAGTCAGACTGCTGGTTCATCTAGCTCAATATTTCCTACACTGACTGGCAGTGGTTCTCCAGGGAACTATTCCCAGCCCTACCTGAAGATGCTGAGAATTGAACCAGGCATCTTCTGCACACAAGGCCAGTGCTTTACCACTAAGCTGCTGCCCTTCTCAGTTACGGTTGTAGTTGATTTATAGAAGTGGCTGCCAGTGTGTTTTGTAAAAAGAGTATTTTGCTACTCCTGCTTGGTTATGGTTTCTAAAGTTTTGGACAGGAGTTGCTGTCTATCCTCTGCTGCTTTTCAAGACTGTGTGTGCGTGTGCGTGTGCGTGTGCACAGTGCACCACTTGATGTGTCAAGATGTCTTTAATTACTTTTCTATTTAGTTTCATTCAGTTGCACATTTTTAACACTCTTTACAATACATTCAAATTATAACTGTTTTCAATACCGTGTGTGTATGTATTCCTTTTTCTTATCCTTGTGACTTCCCTCCACCACATTACAGCTTCTTCTACTTAAATTTCTCTTGTGTTGTGAATATTGTTTTTATTTTTATCCATAAAACATCTATCCATATTTTAGCTTTACGAAATGTAATCAATGCATATCAGTGGTTTTGTTTCAGAGCAACGTTTTGTCACATATTCTTCCACACATTCCCATTCTTTCCTAAATTTCTGATTTGATTGATATCTAATAGCTGCTGTCATTCTGGCCAGTTTTACGAATTCACATACCTTATTTTGCCAATCCGCTTTTGATGGGACTATGTCCCCTTTCCAATTTTTAGCTATTAGCATTCTGGCAGCAGCTGTGGCATATAAAAACATTTTTTTTCTTGTCGTTAGGGTTATCTATTGATAAGATGCCTAATAGAAATGCTTCTGGTTTTTTTTCAAATGATGTTTGGAACATCTTTTTCCATTCTACATGTATACTACTCCAGAATTTTTTAGTTTTTTCACATCCCCACTATACATGATACATCGTTCCTTCTACCATATTGCATCTCCAGCAAGTGTTAGATTTTAATTTATAGATCTTAGCTAGTTTAGTGGGAGTCATGTACCACCTGTACACCATCTTCATGAGATTTTCTCTTATTGTATAACAGGCAGTGAATCTTACGTCTTGTTTCCACAGTTTTCCCCATTATTCCATCTGGATGGGGTGGCCAATATCTTGGGCTCACTTGTGTCAAGATCTATGGGGGTAGCTGAGCAACCGTTCTCTAGTGCAATGTCTGAAGATATGAGTCATGTTGTTTATGGATACATGTCAACTTTGCCTTCTTTGTATTAGAGCAGGGGTGTCAAACTCAAATTCATCGGGGGCTGCATCAGCAGTTTGGTCACCCTCAAAGGGCCGGTTGTATCTGTAGGACTATGTGTCCACTCTTTATTATCATAAATTATTGTCACTGCATTCAATTATTACTGTTTTTTGTAATAATGTAAGTAATAACTAGCTCTGAAAGCAGAAACATAGTCAGAATAATGGCAAGTAGATATTCAAATGTACAATTATTGTACAATTTATCCTCTAGTATAAATTGTAGAGGATCCTCAAAATGGGCCCTTCCAACTCTACAATACTGTACTATAATTCCAGGTGAAAGGAGCCGAAAGGGCAAAATCGCTTCCCAAAGGTGTCTTTCCACGTGAGAAAAGATTTAAAGTGAGGCAGGAAATAGTTAAGCAGGGAGATGTGGAGAGGTGGGAGAGGGCTGAGAAAGAGAGAGGGGACAGTCGCCCATTACTTAAGAAAAGAAACCCATGAGGTTTTTTTAGGTTATGTATGCCAAACCGGTTGAGCTTTTTTAAGGGAGGGTTGCTGTGCCTGGAAGAGCGGAACAGGGGTGAGGACGAACACGGGCGCTGCAAAATCAGCCAAGGGAGTGCGAACGCAGCAACAAAAAGCAGACCGCCAGGGTCCTAGCACCTCCACGACGGTCGGATACATGGAGATTCTTTTTACAGAAAAACAAATTCTCTGGCTTGTAGGCTGCCACGCATGCGCTGAAGAGGTGGCTTTCTTGTGTCAAAAAAAAAAGTGAGAATAAAAGGTGAAGGCTGGCGGCCGGCGGCGGCTACACGGGCCACATGACGAGGTCTGGCGGGCCGGATTCGGCCCGCGGGCCTTGTGTTTGACACCCGCGTATTAGAGGAATTAGTTACTAGATCAGTCATCTGGGTCCTCTTCTCTCCTAGTCATCCTGGAGTTGAAATTGTGAAGAAATTGACTTTTGTAAGAATGGGTTGGTGGTGTGTCACTTAGAAGCAGGAGTTGGAAACAAAGGCCTTAGTGGACTTGTAGGCCACAAACCCTTTCTCCGGATGAGACCCTTCAGCTGGACCTGTGATGATACCTCTTGCTTGCCTGGATGGTGGCAGGTGAGATGTTTGTGCGCCCAGAAGCTTCTAACTTTAGTGTGGCTGGAATCTAGCCAACTGTACGAAGGCAAGAGCCCACCCTATCTCATAGACCCTTGAAAGTTGCCCACAGGGGAATGTGGCCCTTGGTTTCGTCTACCTTGCTTTAAAGTCTGTAGTTTGAGATGTTGATCTATGTGATGGATTTGTTGCTGTACCACAGGCTTCCTCAATCTCTGCCCTCCAGATGTGTTGAGACTACAATTCCTGTCATCCCTGACCACTGGTCCTGCTAGTTAGGGATCATGGGAGTTGTAGGCCAAAACCTCTGGAGGGCCGAGGTTGGGAAAGCCTGCTGTACCATTTGAGCCTGCAAGTGGGTGAACAAAATGTTGGAAAGTGTGTATGTGAAATGCTGTAGTCCAATGACACAAAATCACATGGTTCTTCCACTCCTCTTCTTAGCTCACAGTTATAAGTAATAGTCATTCCGCAAGTGTGTATGAGAGAGAAAATACTTGGGGAAGGAGCTTTAAGGCAACAGTGGGTAATCTCCACCCTAAAGGCCTGCTTAGGCCCACGAGGCCATTTCTCCCGAACCTCAGCTGGTTGCCCAACACATGAGATACGGGACTTGCTGTTGTCAGGGGACGTTCAGCAAGTGGATCCTAGAGAGGAGGCCTTCTCAGTGGTGGCACCCCACTTATGGAATAGCCTACCCAGAGAGGCTCACCTGGTGCCCTCTGCATGGTCTTTTCAGCATTTTTTTATTGCCTAGGCATTTTAAAACAAACCCATTTTAAAACAAACTGCGTTCTTGGTCCTCGAGTATGCTTTGCAGCTGAGCTGAAAATATGTTTTGTTCAAATTTTTTACTGATCTTTTTTCAGTTACTGTACTTTTAAATACTACTTGCTTTTTGTCTTGTAAACTAGAGAATTTTAGTGATTTTAATGATGGATGAATGTATAATTTGAATAAATAAAGGATGTTGAAATGGGTGGACTGGATTGCTGCCCCCCTAAACTCGAGAGTTGCATTCTTATTGTAAAGAAGGCAGAGAGAGTAGTGGTGGATGAGAGAGCTACGCACTGACTTCGATACCCTGCATTTCTTAAGGATTTCTCTTTCCTCGAGAATGGAAAGTTTTCTGTCTCCAGTAAGACAGGGTCCAGGCTTAGATTTGTTGCCTTCTGCGTGAGGCCTCATGATTGGTCTCTGTTTCTCAGCTAGAATTCCCTCTTTCTTTTAAAGAAACAAGTCTTTCGGGGTTTTAGTGGCAGCAAATAGATTAGGTATCACTCTTGGTTTCCCCTCTGTCTGCGACTTCTGCAGTTCTTGCGGATTTGCCCAAAATTACTGAGCCAGCTTTGTGGCTCAGGTTTGTGTTCAGACTTAAAAGCAAACAAACAGCCAACCAGTGTTGGGAATTGCTTGCATCTCCCTGAATGCCTTTGGCTATGGAGACAAAATCTCCTTTCTCGTTGCAGGAGAAGCTCACGTGTCCAGTGGTGCTACTGCTCTTGTGCCATGGGGTGAGCAGCTTCTACGTGCCGGGGGTGGCACCCATCAACTTTCACCAAAAGGATCCTGTAGAAATAAAGGTAGGTTGGTGATGTGGTTGACCATTTGAATACAGTGGACGCTTGGGTTGCGAATGTGATCTGTGCGGGATGCACGCTCGCAACCCGTGTCTGTGCATGCACGGGTTGCGATTTGGCGCTTCTGTGCATGCGCAAAGTACGATTTAGCGCTTCTGCGCATGCCTGACCGCCGAAACCCGGAAGTAACCCGTTCCGGTACTTCCAGCTTTTGGCGGTCCACAACCTGAAAAAAACGCAATCTGAAGCGGCTGTAAACCAAGGTATGACTGTACGCACACCAAGTGTGTGTGTGTGTGTGTGAAATAATAATTAACAGTGGTACTTATGCCAGCCTGGAAAACCATTAGTTAGCTATATTTGCGAAACAGTATTAATGCCCTTTTAAAAAAGGATGATTTATTACGTTAAACATTTTGTACTTTCCTTCCCCCATAAGAGCTCAGAGTGGAATACATAGGTTTATTATTACTTATTATTTTATTTTTATTACATTTATATCCTGGCCTTCCTCCCAAAGTCGCCCAGTGTGGTGTGTCTCATAACATCCTCCTGCTCTCGCGTTGGGCTGAGTGTCTGTGAGACTGGCTTGATGCCATCTAATGAGTGAGGGCTGCCTTCCAGTTTGGAGATGCTTGTAGCTCTAGCCGGCAGGAGAAGCGTCTGCTGTGCATCTAAGTTGGCCCCAGCTGCCGTAGGGCTAGCGAGCAAGCTGCCCTTAGGAAAGGGCTCGCTAATGGAATTGTAAGGAGAAAAGATACCTATGACCACGATCAAACAATACATGATCAGCCGGCAATATTTGGCAGTTCGGTTGGGCCATTTGTGAACGCTGGTGGGAGCCTTGAAGGAGCTGAGAGCTCTTTGCAAAGTAGTGACAGCATTCGCAAGGAACATTTTCTTGAGCTGTGGCTTTCGGACATTAATGAGAGGAATACATCTCCCACGCCCTACAACATGAGCTGCTAACATGGCACCCACGGGTGCATGTGGGCCTTTAAGTCTCTTTGTGGTGCTGCAGGGTCCGATCCCCCAAGCCTGTGTGTGGTGTGAGGGTACAGCTGATCAGGGGAGAGTCGACTCCCATCACCCCTGACCATTCGCCATGGTGGTTGGGGCTAATGGGGAATTGGAGTCCCACAACATCCAAAGGGCCACCATGCCGATTTCCCTTCCTCTAAAGCGTAGGTCTGTGTAGATATGCCTGGCAAAAGAGAGAGTGCAAGGGGAAAGGGCAAAGGGACATTTACTTTAAAAAAATAAAAATTGGGAATCATGTTGCAATAAAACTGCATCCCAAACCTGAAAATGTTGAAGTCTGTTCTAAAGTGTTGTAGAAATGCTGAATGCCCTGTGAATCCTTTTAAAGAATTGTAGGTTCCATTCCCGTAATGTTTTCCTTGCAGCTATAACAAGCTGAAAACCACAGTGGTTTCCTCTGTCTGTGCTTCAGCATTTTTGAGGGGTAGGATCAAGTACTACAGGAAGTTAAGTTCTCCAAGAACATTAATACATGGTTCTGGGGTTGTTTGCAGCCTCTTGGGGGTGGGTCAGACATAGGCTCAAACCTTCCGTGGCCTCTTTGTTTTTGTTTTTTTTACTAAAGCTGTGGGCTTTATCTTGCCATGTAAGCTTCCACACCGATGCCAGCAAGGTTTGGCAAGTCCTGCAGAGCATAAAAACATTTTTACGCGGCCAAGCCCTGTCTCAATGGCCATATCCTGTCTTGTATGTTTCCTCTGTGTTACATAATTTATCTCCGTGGAAGGGGTAGAGGGGCATTGGTCCAGTTGTAAAGGTGGAAACTAGGGAACTTCCTTCCCTCTCGGTAGAGCTGGAACAATGAATCTGATAATCCCCTTGTTTTTCCAGGCTGTGAAGCTCACCAGTTCACGAACACAGCTACCTTATGAATATTACTCCTTACCTTTCTGCCATCCTCAGACAGTCACATATAAAGCTGAAAATCTAGGTAAGGGCACAGAGTCCTCCACTTTCCTTTGCGTACTTTGGTGTCTGTGGTTGACTGCATGATCCGTGCACTGTGTACATGAAGTGGGGGCACCCATTCCAGCCCTTTTCCCAAGGCCCCGGCTCCAGCATATTGCAGTCTCCCCTTGCTTTACTATTGCCTGTAGTCTAGAATGCAATGGGCAACCAGTTATTCATTTGGGCTGATGCTCTTTCACTCTCCTTGTGTGGATCTCTCTAGGGAAACTGGTAGTTTCTAAAGGGAGGGATGAGGTGCCAGTTCCACCCAGATTGCCTGGTAAAGAAGAATAAAGTAAGCACATGGTCCTCCCTATAACACGGATGGTATATTCCAGTGGTTCCCAAACTGTTTTGGGCCACCGCCCCTTAGTTCCATAAAGTGATCCCAGTGCCCTCTATCCTAGGAAAAGCATTATTCAGAATGGCCGTTTGCATGACCCGCTAAGGAAGATAATAACACTCTAAAATTCAGAACAGTAACAATTAATTTCACATTTATTCCAAATCTAGTTGAAACTATTTAGCTGAGTTAATTCAACAACAGCAGTGAACTGGATTCGGTGATACCAGCTATGCAAAATACGATTGCCATTTACACCCCCAGCGCCCTCCTGCTACCCACTTGCCTCTTAGTGCCACCCCCAGGTAACCCCCCCCCCCCGCAGGGGTGGTCCCATCCCCTTTGGGAACCACTGGTGTGTTTGGATTATTTAACCTCTAAAGCTGCCTTGTCCTGAATCGGACCATTGGCCCATCTAGAAGAGCGATGGGGAATCTGTGTCTTTCCTGAAGTTGCTGGAGGGCAACTCCCATCATCCCTCATCATTAACCAAGGTGACTGTGGCTGATGGGAGTCATTGAAATCCAAAAACTTTTGGAAGACCACAAGCTCCTGGCTCCTAATCTTGCCCAGTAGAGTCTGTTCCAGCTGTTAGCTTGAGATGTTAACAGCAGGAGATGCCAAAGTTTGAAGGCTGGGGGTTTGTTCTGCCACTCACTGCTGTGAGCTCTCTCCTTCTCATTCTCCCTGCCTGCCTTTCATTTGCAGGTGAGGTCCTTAGAGGGGACCGGATCGTCAACACGCCATTCCAGGTCTTCATGAACGTTGAGAAGAAGTGCGAGGTCTTGTGCGAATCCCCCAGCAAGCCTGTAACCCTGACCAAGGAAGCGAGCAAGCTGATCGCCGAACGGATCCAGGAGGAATACTATGTCCACCTGTGAGTCTCTGTCCTCTGAGCATGAGACAGAGCAACTCAGTGGGAGTCCTCCTTACTTATGGCGAGTCAAGGAGGCATAGGGTGGCAGCAGTGGGCAAGTAGTTCTGACTCGATGGCTTATCTTTGCAGCATCGCTGACAACCTGCCTGTGGCCACGCGGCTGGAGTTCTACTCAAACCGCGAGGAGGAAGAGAAGAACAAGGAGAAAGACATACAGTTTGAGCATGGCTATCGGCTTGGGTTCATGGACAGCCGCAAGGTGAGGTTAATAATAATAATAATTTATTATTTATACCCCTCCCATCTGGTTGGGTTTCCCCAGCCACTCTGGGCGGCTTCCAACAAAGTATTAAAATACAGTGGTCTGTTAAACATTAGAAGCTTCCGTAAACAGGGCTGCCTTCACATGTCTTCTAAAAGTTTGGTAGTTGTTCTTCTCTTTGACATCTGGTGGAAGGGCGTTCCACAGGGCGGGCGCCACCACCAAGAAGGCCCTCTGCCTGGTTCCCTGTAACTTGGCTTCTCGCAGCGAGGGAACCGCCAGAAGGCCCTCGGCGCTGGACCTCAGTGTCCAGGCAGAACTATGGAGGTGGAGCCACTCCTTCAGGTATACTGGAACGAGGCCGTTTAGGGCTTTAAAGGTCAGCACCAACACTTTGAATTGTGCTCGGAAACGTACTGGAAGCCAGTGTAGATCTTTCAAGACCGGTGTTATGTGGTCTCCCAATCACCAGTCTGGCTGCCACATTCTAGATTAGTTGTAGTTTCCGCGTCACCTTCAAAGGTAGCCCCATGTAGAGCGCATTGCAGTAATCCAAGCGGGAGTTAACTAGAGCTTGGGTCTCAGCCTGTGTGCCAGGTGGAGCTGGTAGACAGCTGTCGTGGACACAGAATTGACCTGCGCCTCCATGGACAGCTGTGAGTCTAAAATGACTCCCAGGCTGTGCACCTGGTCTTTCAGGGGCACAGTGACCCCATTCAGGACCAGGGAGTCCTCCACACCTGCCCGCCTCCTGTCCCCCCAAAACAGTACTTCTGTCTTGTCAGGATTCAACCTCAATCTGTTAGCCGCCATCCATCCTCCAACCTGTGCTTTTGCCTGGAGAAGGGAGGGGATGGTTCAGAGGTGCCACAACAGCACGGACCCTCTGAATTTTACTTGTAGGCACCTGTTTCAGTTGTTGTGGAAAATAAAGCAGTGACCACAGCAGCTCCCTTTAAAGCACGCTTTATTTTGCATTGTAATATTGAATGTACCAATCTTAGGCCTTTGAACTTTGCTGTGAATGTTGTATGGAAATCTGAGTGCGCATGTGCACACATACCAGAAACTGAAAGGTGACAGGGAGGAAAATTCAGGCGGTGTTTACCACAAACCTGCATGCTGCTCTCCCAAAGTATTCGAGCTGCCTGGACACTAAGCCTGCTCTCTCCTTCCTGCCCTCTGGAGATCAGGTGACACATAGGCTGGTGAATGTGTGAGAGCTGGGAATTACTGTTTATTTGTCAGGCACCTAAAGTTTTTCCTTCTGTGCTGTACAAAGATTTTCGTGCTGTACGGGGATTTTAAAAAGCCAAATGCTGACAGGCTTGGAGCCTGTTACGCCCCATACAAAAGAGGAAGCCTGGATTTTGAGAGCCAAATAAATATTAGCCCAATGGTTTGATATGGGCAATTTATTCTAATTTCCAAATTCTGAATTATCTTCTGCCGGGGGCAGCATCCTAAATG
Source organism: Podarcis vaucheri (assembly GCF_965113315.1). Lineage (NCBI taxonomy): Eukaryota > Metazoa > Chordata > Lepidosauria > Squamata > Lacertidae > Podarcis > Podarcis vaucheri. The sequence goes on from NC_138764.1 coordinate 104,732,593, forward strand.
GGTTATTTAACTTGCACAATCACAGCTTAACACGCTGGGCGGCTAGCCAGCTGCGAATGCACAAATTAAATGCACACAAGATGGATTTTCCATGCTGGGTTTTCCTGCTGTGGAAAGCACTTTTAAGCTCTCTGGCTTGCTTTTGGGGCTCTGGGAGGCTCTTGCATGAGACCTAGCAGGCGCCTCCCAGAGCCTCATAAGCAAGTCAGAAAGCTTAAATGCTCTCCGCCTTGCATGGTGGGCAAGGCTCACCCAGTGTGTTGGCACTGGAACGGTAGGGGTGGTTGCACAGGGGCTGGTTCTGGCTATATGTGATATCAGCTTTACACACAATCCCTGGAACCCACCCCCAGGGCAGGTTGCGAGTCTGTAGTTTGATGTACAGTGGTACCTCTGGATGTGAACGGGATCCATTCCAGAGCCCCGTTCGCATCCTGAGCAGAACGCAACCTGCACGTGCACGGGTCGCAATTTGCTGCTTCTGCACATGCGTGTGACGTCATTTTGAGTGTCTGCACATGTGCGAGAGGCGAAACCCGGAAGTAACCTGTTCCGTTACTTCCGGGTCACCACGGAACGCAACCTGAAAACGCTAAACCTGAAGCATATTTAACCCGAGGTATGACTGCATCTTCTAATCTCTACTCCCTTATCATGAAGAGTTTGAGGAGAAGTGCAACACACGAAGGAGACCTCTGAGCCTGCAAACCACTTGGAGAGATAGTGCACATCACCCCAATTAATTTGTATTTTCTTCCTCCAGGGCTTCTAACGTCTCTCTTGATATCCCATCTGTTCTAGTTCTACCTGCACAACCACCTCTCCTTCATCCTTTACTACCACAGAGAGGATGTGGAGGAGAACCAAGAGCCCACCTACAGGGTGGTCCGCTTTGAGGTCGTTCCGCAGAGCATTAAGCTTGCTGGTAAGAGAAGAGAGCAAGGGCTTTGTGGCCGAAGCTCTGGACTTGAATTAAGAGGGACATTTTGGAGAAGAAAGTACGGGTGGGAGAGGAGATCCCATTGTATGATGTGCTTGGGGTGAGGTATGAGAGGGAGAGAGCAGCTCTTGTTCAATATTGAGGGCATAGCTGTCAACTTTTCCCTTTTCTTGCAAGGAATCCTATTCAGAATAAGGGAATTTCCCCTAAAAAAAGGGGAAAGTTGACAGCTATGCTTGAGGGTTTCTTGCATGTTCTCTCTGGCTGGCTGTAGTCGTGGACCCACAAAGCATTAAAAGTGCACTGAATGGGATCGGGAAACAGGAGCTGTTTGGGACACCAGGGATTCCTGTTGCCTGCTACTCAAAACAACTCTCTTATCAATCACAGCTCCGACTTCACTCATTGGCAAAAGAAACCCATGGGCAGGCAGGTGCAGCCAGCCTTGTTCATTTCACAGAAATCACTTAGAAGGGGACCTGCACGTTTTGCAGAGTCACTGCCGGCCAGTGCAAGTGAAGGGTGGGGAACCATAAATTGTTGGGACTCCAGTTTCCCTTGCCCCTGGCCATTGGCTACACTGGGTGTGCAGCTGATGGGAGTCCTCTAGCACCAAGAGAAGGGGGTGCATAGGCTTCCATCTCTGGTGTGGCGGGATCAAAGGTCTGACTCCATGAAAAACTGTTTCATGCGTTGCTGCTTTTGCAGCAGGAACATGGTAGGGATACGTAGCTCAGGGCCGTAGCTCAGTGGTAGAGCATCAATCCTCAGCATCTCTAGTAGGGTTGGGAGACACTCTGTGTCTGAAATTCTGGAGAGCCTCTGGCAGTCAGTGTAGACAATACTGAGCAAGACGGACCAATGGTCTTACTATAAGGGCAGCTTCCCACATTCCTGTGTATGCGTTTGTTCAACCGGAGGAACATGAGGGGCAGCGCAGCCAGAGGATTGCCACACGAGGCTCGTTAGGGGTGAGGGGACCCCAAGCTTGTATAGGGTCCCTGGAGTCAGGCTGCTGCTTCTGACGCATGAGGTTTTTTTGCCCCCTAGATCTGAAAGCTGACGAAAAGGGTGCCTGTGTCTTGCCTGAAGCTGCCAACTCCGCTCCTCAAGAGATTGACCCCACGAAGGAGAACAAGCTGCTTTTCACCTACTCTGTGCATTGGGAGGTGAGGGCCGGGTTTTTTATTGGGGGGGGAGGGGAGAAAGAGGGGAGGAGGTGGAATTGGTGTAGGGGATATGGTCACTGTGGGGAGAAGGTGTCCGAGGGCTGGGAAACCCTAATTAAAAGAAGAGTGGGAAGCCAGTGTTGGAACATGGATTTGGAGGGCCTCAGCTGTCTTTAAGGGAACTCCTTTCATCTCCTGTACATTTCTTTTAAAAACAAGTAGGTTCTCCACCACAGGTTAAGACTCAACAGGAGAAAGCTTGCTTCAGGTGCTACCTTCGAAGAAAAAATTACGGAGTCACAAAAACACCCTTTCCCAGGTTAGGACTACAACTCCCATCGGTCCCATCCAGCATGTGCTGATGGAAGCTGCAGTCCAAGGCGTCAGGAGGGTGCCATGTTGAAGAAGCAGAGCTTTTTAGGGGGTGGCACCCATCTTGTGAAAAGCCCTGCTCCATTTCAGCCTTTGGGGAACCTGTTAGGGCGTTTCTGGCTGGTGTGCCTTTTTGTCCCCAAGTCTGCTGCTTTGGAATTTGGCGTGATTTGCCTTTTCGTGTCGTTTGTTTATTTATTTATGTACAAGATTTAAATCCCTCTTTCTGCCAAGTGAATTGTAGCATGAACTTAGCTGCCTTTAGACCTCTGGCTGATTCATGGGCCCAGAGTTTGCAGTCCCAGGGAATCTTGTTGGTTGGAGCTGAATGTACATGCTAACAGGGAAGTGAGCAGAGGAGATCCCAGCTCCCTGCAATTGCTCCTTCCCCGTCAACAGATGGAGCCGAGCTGATATTTTCTTGATCTTTAGGATTATTGTCTTGCTTTCTTCTTAGGCAGCCGGGTGTGTTTGTGTTTACATCCAGTGCCAGTCATGCTCTGAGTAGACCCACTGAAATCCATGGGCATGGCTAGCTTGGGGCCATTAATTTCTGAGTGGAACCTAGTTGAATACAACTCCTGTGGGTTATTTCTTTATTCATAAAGCACTGATTTGCAGAAAACCAAATACCCCACTTACCCCTTTGCCTCAACTTTCAATCACCAGCGTGGGAATAATAGTGGACCAACTCAATTAACCTACTAACTAGCTAAACTTCTCCTATAGGAAAGCGACATCAAATGGGCTTCTCGCTGGGACACTTACCTCACAATGAGTGACGTGCAGATCCATTGGTTCTCCATCATTAACTCTGTTGTGGTCGTGTTCTTCCTTTCGGGTAAGAGAGAAGCCAGGGGGTTTTGTTGGGTGGGGAGGGGTGATCTTGCCACTATACGGTAGGAATAGAGACTTAACTAGCCAAGTCGTGTAGACCCAGCTGGGCTATCATTTATGGATATGCTGAGCGAAAGAGTAACAAATCAGAAATAGTCCAGTGGGCTTGGGTTCGCATCCTACCCTCACCACCTGGCCCGATGATCCTGGCTGGGTCTACTACTCATCTAGAAGGACTTTGGAAAGACTGCCTCATAATAAAATAAAAGGGAAACCCTGGGCCAGTAGAAAACCCAACGCATAAGGGCTGCAGTTTCTAGCCCACCTTTTTTCACCCTGTTGTGGAGCCCTTGGGGTGTACAAACACAGTCTCAGGCCTAGAAGGGCACGTTCCGCTCTGCCTCCTCATTCTGCTTCATAGGTAGACTCTGAAAGACTGTGAGGGTATTCGAAGGATTGGAAGCTGGTTGTAAATATGTACTGAATGCTTCTGGCGCCCGGTCTGGTCACTGCGGTTTTCTTCACCAGCAACCTGTGTGTCCGTCAGTGTCCTTAGCTGCTTGTCTTTGCTCAGTGCCTGGTGCCTGTGTCTCAGTTTTGCTGCCTGCAGATGGGGTTGAGCTGCAGCAGGGCCGGTTTGTGCCTTGCTTTCCCTTCAGTGGTGGCCAAGCAGTGTAGGGTAAGGGCCACAGTCCATGCTGCACCCTGTATGTGCCACTTCCTCAGCATGCCTGTGTCTTTGGGCAACTCACCGGTCCTGCGCACTGGATGGAAACTGCTGCAAGCAATTTTGTGGTTCTGCAAGAGGGCAGGCAGAGGCACAAGTCTTTCCTTTTGGAAGGGAGGAGCGCCCCCTGGTGCACAACGAGAGCATTGCAAGAAATGAGGGATGTAGTGGTTATTTATTTATTTATTTTTTAAAAAAGAATATGTTCAATAAGCATTATCTGCTTAGAATGGAATGGAATGGAATAGAATATAACCTTTAGAAGACATATGAACACAACCCTGTACAGTGGACGCTTGGGTTGCCAACGTGATCCATGCGGGATGCACGTTCGCAACCCGCAGCGTTCTCAACCCGCGTCTGTGCTGTTTACCTGGTTGAAAAGAGGTGTAAGGGTATTAACACTGGTGTGATCATAATAAAGACCTGGGAGTTACAAGGGTTATAACTTAATCTTGAGTATATCCCAGAACAGGTATAGATCCCTCTGGCTTCCTTTACTTGGCTACCTTGCTTTTCTTCCCTCCTCCCCTTGGGCCCCACTGCCCAACATGGCAGCCCATGAAAGAGACACTTTTAAAATGCCCCTGAAGAGGAAAAGAATGGCTTGCACTGAAATCAACCCCCCTGCCCTCCAAGGTCCTGTCCAAGTGGCGACGTCCTCTGCTTTTGCTGCGGCCCCATGTGTGTTAGCAGAAGGTGTGAGAAAATGTGAAAATGAATACTTGTAGCAGCAGCAGCACCTCCTTTGGTGTAGGGGACTCAAAAGTGCAATTCTTGCTGTGAGAACCCAACCTCACCCCCCATTGCTACTGTCTGAGGACATGTGGGCAGATGTGGACGGTGGGGGACTCTGTCGACTGACGCATCACTCCTCATGACCCTCTGCTCCTGTATGCTGCTGGCTTGCAGATGCTTAGGTGCTCAGTGGAATAAACTGCAGTTCATTCATTCCAGGTCTTATTCGTTTCAGGTATTCTCAGCATGATCATCATCCGGACGCTCCGGAAGGATATTGCCAACTACAACAAGGAAGATGACATTGTACGAGAAGCATGATGTGCTTGGGGCTGGCAGGTGGGGTGGGGTGGAGAGGGAGTGGGGACCCTTCCTTGCATCTTGAGAACGTTCCCAGACTCTCCTTTTGAGAAGGGTAGAGGGGAGGTAGAAAAGGAAATGGGTAGAGAATGTAAGAGGAGCTCAGCTGGGTTAAATCCAACTTTATTCAGCACTGGGTTTCTCATAACACTGGTCTTGAAAGACCTACATCGGCTCCCAGTATGTTTCCGAGCACAATTCAAAGGGTTGGTGCTGACCTTTAAAGCCCTAAACGGCCTCGGTCCAGTATATCTGAAGGAGCGTCTCCACCCCCATCGTTCTACCCGGACACTGAGGTCCAGCTCCAGTGGCCTTCTGGCGGTTCCCTCATTTCGAGAAGCAAAGCTACAGGGAACCTGGCAGAGGGCCTTCTTGGTGGTGGCACCCTCCCTGTGGAACGCCCTCCCACCAGATGTCAAAGAGAAGAACAACTACCAGACTTTTAGAAGACATCTGAAGGCAGCCCTGTTTAGGGAAGCTTTTAATGTTTGATGCATTACTGTGTTTTGATATTTTGTTGGGGGCTGCCCAGAGTGGCTGGGGAGGCCCAGCCAGATGGGCAGGGTATAAATAATAAATAATTATAATTATTATTATTATTATTATGATTATTATTATTATTATTATTATTATTATGTCAGCCAGGCGAGTGCGTCTGGGAAGCCCATTGGAGCAAGGCTGAACCTGGAGGTAGCACATAGCTATATTGTCCAGTAGCCACCTGGTCACTTTCTGCTGTTCACCTGACCGATCCCTTTTTTAAAGCGCTGCTGTGTCTTGTGGCATCAAATTCCATAGCTAGTGATGTGGGTAGAGAGTCCCTTGCTAGTCCAGAGTTCATACTGGGGCTTAACCACTTAACGGCAGATTCTCGGCAGACCTTGCCAGGCCTGCCTTCTCATTCCTTGCTGGGGTGAAACACTTTTCAGGTGCAGGCAATAACCAGAAGGCCTTAAGGTTTTGTGAAATGTGGTGACTCGCTGCAAAGAGGGGAGATCCTTTGGGGAGGGGAGGACATGCTCTGTACATCTCTGTGGCAGGGGGGAGGGAAGTGTACGTGGCAGTCCCTTTCGTGGGGCTTGATTTCAATCCCCCTGTGTGTCAATTTTCCCTACAGGAAGACACCATGGAGGAATCTGGGTGGAAGCTGGTGCACGGTGATGTGTTCAGGCCGCCTCAATATCCCATGATCCTCAGCTCCCTCCTGGGCTCTGGAATCCAGCTCTTTTGCATGATCCTGATTGTTATTTGTGAGTATCCCACCTGGGGAGCCTGGGGGTGCTTCTTTGTGAAAAGGGGGCAGGGGAGAAGAGACTCTACAGGCTAAGGAGGAAACTACAACTAGTCCAGAATGTGGCAACTAGACTGGTGACTGGGGGCGGCCGCCGAGACCACATAACACCGGTCTTGAAAGACCTACACTGGCTCCCAGTACGTTTCCGAGCACAATTCAAAGTGCTGGTGTTGACCTTTAAAGCCCTAAATGGCCTTGGTCCTGTATCCCTGAAGGAGCATCTCCAACCCCATCATTCAGCCCGGACACTGAGGTTCAGCGCCGAGGGCCTTCTGGCAGTTCCCTCGCTGCGAGAAGCAAAGCTGCAGGGAACCAGGCAGAGGGCCTTCTCGGTAGTGGCACCCACCCTGTGGAACGCCCTCCCACCAGATGTCAAAGAGATAAACAACTACCTGACATTTAGAAGACATCTGAAGGCAGCCTTATTCAGGGAAGTTTTTAATGTGTGACATTTTAATGTAGTTTTCATCTTTGTTGGAAGCCGCCCAGAGTGGCTGGGGAGACCCAGCCAGATGGGCAGGGTACAAATAATAAATTATTATTATTATTATTATTATTATTATTATTATTATTATTATTTTCATGACTGCTCGCTAACCCACTTCAAGCCTGTTTGAAAAAACAAGTGGGGATAGAAAATTTGAAAAATAGTGCCGCGGTGAACAAATGTGCTTTGTGAATACTCAGCAAAGCACACACACCCCTTCTCAGTGTGCAAGGGGCAGGTTGGCTTTCTGCAGCGGAGTATTGGTTTGTGAGTGGTGGGCCTTAATCCTCCTTGCCTTGCCTTTCAGTTGTGGCCATGCTGGGGATGCTGTCTCCTTCCAGCCGAGGTGCCCTGATGACCACAGCCTGCTTCCTCTTCATGTTCATGGGGTAAGTGGTGTGGCTTGTCCTTTGCGTCAGCCATCATCCCTCTGCCTGACCTGTGATGGGAGGTAACCTTCTGCTTCTCTGTGTCCTCTGCACTAGGGTTTTTGGTGGTTTCTCCGCTGGCCGACTCTATCGGACACTGAAAGGCCACCGGTGGAAGAAAGGGGCTTTCTGCGTAAGTGATACTGATCTTCACAAACCCCAAGGGACTTGGGAAAGTGCATGAGGGCAAACTGCAGAGCCTCATTTGTTTCTGATGATGAAATAACCACTGTGGCTGTTGGAAGGGGCCCTGGCATAACCTCGGGATAGAGTTGCTGGGGGTGTGTTGCCTTGGAATCTGACCTTTGCATTACAACAGAAAACAGGCATAATAGAAGAAATCAGCCTTTGGGGAGGGGAAAAAGGGCACAGTGAAAATGATTTCTTGCTGCCGCCTCCTGTTTTACCGTATTTTTCGCCCCATAGGACGCACTTTTTCCCCTCCAAAAATGAAGGGGAAATGTGTGTGCGTCCTATGGGGCGAATGCAGGCTTTCGCTGAAGCCTGGAGAGCGAGAGGCATCGGTGCGCACCGACCCCTCTCGCTCTCCAGGCTTCAGGAAGCTATCCGCAAGCCTTGCAAGCCCGGTGGGAGTTCCCACGGGCTCACAAGGCTTGCGGGCAGCAGCCTGCAGCCCCCGTGAGTGTCTGCAAGCCTTGCGCGCCCGGCAGGAGGTCCCGCCGAGCGCGCGAGGCTTGGGGCCGGCAGCCTGTCGCCTGAAGCACAGGGAGCCCTCCGGAGGGTGCCCCGTGCTTCGGGCAGGTGAGCGCAAGGCTTGGGGCGGCAGCCAGGGCGGGGGGGATAATTTTTTAAAATTCATTCCCCCCCCCCCAAAAAAGAGGTGTGTCCTATGGGCCGGTGCGCCCTATAGGACGAAAAATACGGTATTTATCATTGGTGGGTTTTATGATATTGATTTATTTTGTCCTCGATTTTTATTAGTGTTTGCCATTAAAATGTTGCTTGCCACCCTGGGGCTCCAGAGTGAAGAGAGGACTACAGATTCCTTAAATAAATAAGTTGTATTTGGCTGTTTGAATAACTCATGCAGCTTTGCAGGTCCCTGCTGCTTTTGCTTTTGACTGACTTGGCAAGGCCTGGCTGCTTCTCCACATCAAATCTTGTGTTTAGTCTCTGCTCTGGGACTTCACTGTTTGCTTCTGGAATGCTTTCAGGCTTTTACCCCACAGCATCAGGAGTGCAAACTGAAATGAGGATGATTCCTAGCATTTTTAGGTAGGTCGGTCGGTAGCAATTTTATGTATTTATTGCTGGAAGTCTCTTTTGATAAAACTGAAAGGAAGTACCTTTGAGTGTGCAGAGACTTTGCACTCCTTCTCCCGTTGCAATCTTTACAACAATCCCGTGTGGCTGGTCAATATTGTTATCACCATGTTGCTGTTGGCATGCACCCAAGGAAACGGGGGCAATTGGCAGGCCCCCAGCTGGCTCCAGCCCACCGGCCGGTGTGCCACACAAACTCCGGTCCTTGGTGCAGCATACCGTATTTTTCGCTCTATAACACGCACCCGACCATAACACGCACGTAGTTTTTAGAGGAGGAAAACAAGAAAAAAAATATTCTAAATGAAACAATGGATGTATGATTTTTGTGGTTCATGCTGTGGCCACAGACATGTGATCTGACAGTGAGTTTGGAGTAGCCCAATGCAAAAATCCTGAGGATCCATGTGGATCCATGCTTTGTAACCACATTTTTGCACCACTGCGACCCTAGGCAACAGTGGGTGCGTGATTTTTTTGGTGCAGGCTGTAGCCATGGACATGCTATGTTATCTAATGGTGAATTTGGGGTGACCCAGTGCAAAGATCCTGTGGATCCATGTTTTGTAACCACGTTTTTGCACCACTGCGACCCTAGGCAACAGTGGGTGCGTGATTTTTTTGGTGCAGGCTGTAGCCATGGACATGCTATGTTATCTAATGGTGAATTTGGGGTGACCCAGTGCAAAGATCCTGTGGATCCATGCTTTGTAACCACGTTTTTGCACCATTGCAGCCCCAGGCAACAGTGGGTGCGTGATTTTTTTGGCACAGACTGTAGCCATGGACATGTAATGTGATCTGATGGTGAATTTGGGGTGACCCAATGCAAAAATCCTGAGGATCCATGTGGATCCGTGCTTTGTCACCACGTTTTAAATGGGGAGGGAAGGAAAGCAAAAGTCCCCCCCCTCCAAGCCAGACAGGATATACGAAGTATGATTTCTTTTTTATTTACGGTTGGTTTTTTTTGGCCACCTCTGTCACTGCAACCTTTGCTCTGTGCTTGCACACTTTTGGGCAATAGGGCATGTAACACACTTTTTTTCATCTGCCAAGATAGTTGATATACAGCATATAAATCCAGAGATTTTCATGTCTCACTCTGCAATCTAGCCTGCTGTTACTTACGAGCAGGGAAGCAGGGTTTCTCTTCCAAACAAGCATACTGTCTCCCTCCAGCAGTACATTGCTTGGAGAAGCTGTAATTTGGAGGGGGCCTGGGGGCAGGGCTCTCTGCTTTTGGAAAAGAAATGAGAAACCTACCATTGTAAAGCAAAAGTCGTTCCCCCCACCACCACCCAAGCCAGCCCTCTCTCTCTCTCTCTCTCTCTCCCACCTGCATGCTTTTCGGCTGCCTGCGAGGCCCTAGAGCAGAGAGGAGGAAGTGGTGGGCTGGAGCCTGCACGCAGTGTGACTAGGGAAGATTAGAAGGAAGGACGCGATCATTTCCTTAACCCTCTGCTTGCCAGGAGGACAAGGGATTCCCTGCTCTTTGTTGAGTTTGAGCAAACGCAGCAACAGAAGCGGGCGGGCAGTAAGACCCTGAGGCAGAATGCAGGAAAGCTTCTGCCTTCCCTCTTCCCTCCGCCCGCCCGATCTTATTTTTGCCTATTTTGCCCCTGCACTCCGTGAGTCAGCTCCAGGGACCACACATTCGCTCAATAACACGCACAGACATTTCACCTTACTTTTTAGGACAAAAAATCTGCGTGTTATAGAGCGAAATTTACGGTAAATCTGCAACCCAGGCTTTAGAAGACGGAGCATGCTACTCAGCAGAAAAACGCTGCACAAACAGAAGTGGCAGGAGAGGCTGTGTGAGCATATTTACAAGCAGGCTTATTCAGCGTAGGTCAGGACAAAAGGAAACATGTCTGATCTCCTTCATGTCCAAAGCAAAACAGAAAGCTGTACACAAACGGAAGTTCCCAGCATGCAATGCTGGTGTGTGTTACAGACATGGGACACGCAACAGTCCCATGTCTGTTCCTTAAGATGGAATGGAACGTCCCAACAGTTGCAGGTGCTGAAGCAGTGTGTGTTGAGGGGACTAATCTATGGCAGATCTGGAATTTGAATTGGGGCTTTGTGAGTCGTAGCTTGATCTGTGGATCACCGGCTCTCGCAGGGGCTCTCAGGCTGCTGCCTTCTGCGCCTGGTGCTGTGAAGTGGCGTAGAAACTGCATTAGGTTCCTTGGATGAGCCTTGCCGACACTGTCTGCCACTGTCATCATTCAGTCCTGCTTGTTTTGCTCCTTGCAGACAGCCACCCTGTACCCAGGAGTTGTCTTTGGGATATGCTTCATCCTGAACTGTTTCATCTGGGGCAAACACTCGTCGGGAGCGGTATGTATCTTCCCACCTCTCTTTGCTCTCGCTGGAAACACTTGGCTCGGTCTACTCTTTTCTAACTCTTATATTCATAATTTGTATGTGTTTATATGTTCTGAGACATAAGAAATGTTGGTTAGCTCCTTTTAAGCTCCTCATATACTTTGCCTTCCCTAATATACACATAGGGTCGCGGGTGGTGCTGTGGGTTAAACCACAGAGCCTAGGGCTTGCCGATCAGAAGGTCGGCGGTTCGAATCACCGCGACAAGGTGAGCTTCCATTGCTTGGTCCCTGCTCCTGCCAACCTAGCAGTTCGAAAGGACGTCAAAGTGCAAGTAGATAAATAGGCAGGAAGGTAAAGGGTGTTTCTGTGCGCTGCTCTGGTTCGCCAGAAGTGGCTTAGTCCTGCTGGCCACATGACCCAGAAGCTGTACGCCGGCTCCCTCGGCCAGTAAAGCGAGATGAGCGCAGCAAACCCAGAGTCTGCCACGACTGGACCTAATGGTCAGGGGTCCCTTTACCTTTACCAACATACACATACTACTACTACTACTACTACTACTAATAATAATAATAATAATAATAATAATAATAATAATAATAATTTGTTTCTTGTACCCCCACCCATCTGACTGGGTTGCCCCAGCCATTCTGGGCAGCTTCCGAGAGAATATAAAAGAACATAACAAAACACGAGATCTTAAAAGCTTCCTGATACATTCTGTGAAATTATCTCCCTCCCCTCAGGCCCCACCCCCAAGAGGATGCTGCCATTTCTGTAGCTATTAAAAAAGACATTTAAGAACAATTTTCTAAATCTTGATTTTTCCAAAATATTCTGTGAAATACCCAAGCAGGACACATTTTGAACATTAGGAATTAGGAAACCGCGTTAGCTGCCTGGTGTTGCATTCATTCCCCCCCCCCCCCTGCAGGCAGGTTCTCTTAGACTCACCTTCACCAATCTGGTGTCTTCCAGATCAGGGAGCCCTTTCTGGCTGGTGGACCAGATCCTTATCTCCTGGGCCAAATCTGGCAGATGTGCAGAGCCCGGGATCCAGTTGTGCCGGCCGCACCAGTCTTTTCAAGTGCTTTTGCCCAGCAGGGAGTGTGTCTTTGAGCTGTGACAACGCCTCTTGCCTGCCAGGTTGGGGAGAGGGGTGTGTGGCTGTAACCGTGCATGGAAACCTCTGGCTTTTATGTGGGCAACTGCTCCAAAAAAATAAAATAATCTCACCTGTTTCTCTAACTTCACTGCCATTATTATGTGGTCCCCCAAAGGCTTCCCAGCACGGAATGAGGTGCTTGGACTGCAAAAGTTTCCCCACTCCTTCTCTAAGGAAATGCTAGGCCATAGTATCACCTTGCGAACCTTCCGTCTTGATGCTCTGGGGCAAAGGGGGGGTTCAGGGTACAGTGGTGCCTCGCAAGACGAAAAGAATCCGTTCTGTGATTCTCTTCGTCTAGCGGTTTTTTCATCTTGCGAAGCAAGCCCATTGACGGATTAGCAGATTAGCACTATTAGTGTCTTATCTGCTGATCGGACCAGCTGATAAGCGGCTTAGCGGCTTAGAAAAAGGGGGGAAGGAAAAAAAACCAGCAGGAACTCGCAAGACATTGTCGTCTTGCGAAGCAAGCCCATAGGAGATTCGTTTTGCGAAGCACCTCCAAAACGGAAAACTCTTTCGTCTAGCGAGTTTTCCGTCTTGCGAGGCATTCGTCTTGCGGGGCACCACTGTACATCTTGCCTTGCCAGGTCCTGTTCAGCTATTGCCATACCTTCTGCCAGCCACCCGTTCTAAGCGTTGGGTTGCCGTTCGCAGGTCCCTTTCCCCACCATGGTGGCTCTCCTTTGCATGTGGTTCGGCATCTCCTTGCCCCTAGTCTACCTGGGATACTACTTTGGATTTCGCAAGCAGCCTTACGACAATCCTGTGCGGACCAATCAGATTCCAAGGCAGATTCCAGAGCAGAGGTGGTACATGAATCGATTCGTCGGGTGAGTGACCCAGAAAACCCTTTCCTGCGCAGCTGGGCCAAATGACAGTTGGTTAGCTCTTTTCTTCTTTTTGGAGACCAGTGAGCAAATTGCTGCAGAAAAGTTTGGAAAGATCCTTAGGCCCTTCCACTGCCAGCTCAGGCAGTAAAGCAGGAGACTCTCAGGGTCATGGGTTAAAATTCCACAGGGCAGAGAGATTCCTGCACTGCAGGTGGATCAGCCAGATGACCCTTGGGGTCCCTTCCAACTCTACAATTCTAGGATTTGATGATTCTAAATAGGAGCTGGAGCACTGCTGCTGCTGGTGGGTTTGGGATGACGTTCAGTTGAGCTACTCAGAATTTGATGGCTCCGTCTAAGGGCTTATTTCTAAAAGGATGTGTTGTTCCGTTGCTGGAAGGGAAGGCTTTCTAGTGATGGCAAGCAGTTCTGCCTCTCGGACGGCTTGTCATGTATAATCATAGTTTAGAGCAGTGTTTTTCAACCACTGTTCCGCGGCACACTAGTGTGCCGCAAGATGTTGCCTGGTGTGCCGTGGGAAAAATTGAAAAATTTGAAAGATTTTTTTTAAAAAAAAAAAAGTCAAATTTTCGCCCACTAAGCGGGCACTGGACTGTGTCCACCCTATTTTCCATCCGTCCTGGGTGGGGATCAGATCGGATGGGATCGGATGAGAGCCGACAGGCGGTCCGCTCTCATCCGATTCTCCATAGAGAGCAGCGGGGCTCTGACATCTCCCTCTCCGCACACAGTGGTGGTGTGCCTCGTGATTTTTTTCATGAAACAAGTGTGCCTTTGCCCAAAAAAGGTTGAAAAACACTGGTTTAGAGGTCCCGGGCCCTAAGGAAGTTAGACTATCCTTCACCAGGGCCAGGGCCTTCTCAGTCATGGCTCCGACCTGGTGGAATGCTCTGTCCCATGAGACTGGGGCCCTGCAGGATTTAACTTCCTTCCGCAGGGACTGTAAGACAGAGCTATTTCGCCTGGCTTTCAATTTGAACTTAGCCTGATCTTTTATTCCCCTTCCTTCCCTCCCCCTCCCCTTTTTATGAAGATTACCTGCTCTGGGATCACACAGCTAATTCTCCCCTGGCCTCCTCACTGGCCCAAATAGGACTAACTTAGCCAGCTAGCCCTGGTGATCATCTAATGTTTATTGGATGGATTTCCCCCCTAAATTGACTTTTGAATTCTGAATTTATTATTCACGTTTTATACTGTATTTTTTGTTGCATCAATTAGGTGTTTTAAATTTGTTGTTAGCCGCCCTGAGCCCGGTTTTCTGAACCGGAAAGGGCGGGGTATAAATAAAAAATTATTATTATATTGCTGCCACCACCAGCACCCCAGTCATCTGGATCATCTGCAGCCAACCAGGTGGGGCTCAGGCACTTTGAGTGGCAGAAAATGAAAAGATGGAAACTGTTGCTCAGTGCCAGATCATATGTTTTGGAGCCAGGTGATGCCAGGTTCAGTCCGGGTCATGTCCTGTCAAAAGGGTCTTGGATTGCAGAGTTCAGAAAGCTGCTGTCTGTCAGTTTTGTCACCAACTCTGTGATGGATGGCTCAAAATGCTGATGGTACGAGGGAAGCTTCCTAACTTTCTTACAGCCCCAGAGCTGGAATAGATGGGAACATAGACTTACGGATGGCCACTCCCCATAGTAACCGAATGAAATACTAGTTTCTGGGGGAGGAAAGGCAGGCTAGAGCTGTTGCCTTCAGCCGCTGCTTGTGGGCTTCCTGGAAGCGGCTGGCTGGCTGTTGTCAGAAACTGCGCTTGACTAGATGGCCTTGGATATTATCCAGCTGGCCTGCTCTTAGGTTTGCAATGTGTGCAGCCCTAACTAGCATTACTGGATCTACAGCTGCTCCTACAGTAACCAAATTCTGTCTCTCATCTTTAGGATCCTTATGGCTGGAATTCTGCCTTTCGGAGCCATGTTCATTGAACTTTTCTTCATCTTCAGCGTAAGCGCCATTGCTGCTCTCTTCTTTTCTAACATGGGCTTCCCAGAGAGATGCACCATATGCCTTTTAAAGAGTGGTGTTGGGATGGGGTCTGTCAGAACAAACAGGACTTTTATTCAGCTCAGATCTGGCACCTCTCAAGTGGTTGCCATTGCTATTCTAAGAGAACCAGGGAGAAGTTAATGGTGAGCTCCAGCCCCTCTTTTTCTAGAAAAATAGCACTGAGAACAAGAGTGTTTTGGGGTGGGTGTGCACAGGATGAAGAATGCTTGCTGTTCCTTGTCAAGTCTTCTGGGCTTTGCACTCTAGGTTGAGATGTGGCCCTGCAGAGCCTTCCAGTATCAGTCGTGGCAGCCCAGATATTGAGCTGCAACATTTTGCTTCTTTAACTGTCTCCAATTGGGGAATGCCTTGCAAGAAGGGATGGGTGCAAGACAGAGATGCATTTCATGAGCGTAGAACGGATCCAGGATCCCTTACAATTCTCCTGAGGAAATGGTCCAGCAGAACAGAAAATGCAACTTAGTTCTGGGAGACCTGTCTAGAGCCAACTCGGTTACACAAGCAATTGAAGAATCCCCCAATTCTTTGAGGAAAAGCCATGGTTAAAGTGGAGAGAATTGGCTAGAGGTTTGTGATGTAGGTTTGCTTCGCTGCCTTTTTCTGCGAAACGATAAGCTTCTTGTGTATCAAGAGCTGTTCCACCATACTCATGTCTCCTCCTTTGTACACATCTTCTTCTCTCGCATCCAGGCAATTTGGGAGAACCAGTTCTACTACCTCTTTGGCTTCCTCTTCTTGGTGTTCATCATCCTCGTGGTCTCTTGCTCCCAGATCAGCATCGTCATGGTGTACTTCCAGCTCTGTGCAGAGGTAATAGAACAGATTAATCCTGGGGTTGTCGTTGGGGGGTTGCAGGGAATGGAACCCAGTTCTGCAAGGTACTTCAAAAGGAAACATGGATCAGATTTAGGCAGAGAGACAGAGCTCCTGTCCTCAAGTATACATGCCAGTTAATATATTCATCTGAATTGATCAGTAATGCTTTTCCAGAACTGCACAAGAAAGCCAGCGTATCCTGGAGGAAAGTCGGCTTTTCCCTGGCATGCTAATTTACTGTGTGCAAGGAGGGTTTTTGGCTTGTGTTTCTGCGAGAAAGAATTTACACTTTCACGTGTCTGGAGAGTCTGGCTTCAGCTTGCAGTCTTGCCTAGTTTGAAGAGAACCGCAAAACAGTGGATGCCCAAACACAACTGGGCACCTGCAAGGGTTGTTGAGAGTGCTGGCAGAATGATGCTGTATGTCTTTCCTTCGTTTGGCAGGATTACCGATGGTGGTGGAGGACTTTCCTAGTGTCCGGCGGTTCTGCCTTCTATGTGTTGATTTACGCAGTCTTCTACTTTGTGAATAAGGTACTGCTGCTATTTTCACCAGATCTGAATCCTACACTCAGTAACTATTAGGCTGCGATATTTGGTCAGGGAGGCTGTCGAGTGGCAAAACTTGCTGCTCTTGAGCACTTCGGGTGGGAGATAAATAAATAATTTTAAAAAAAATTATACCCCGCCATTCCCGGTTCAAAAACTGGGCTCAGGGTGGCTAACAACAAATTTAAAACACTTAATTATAAAGACAGCATAAAATACAGTATAAAAACATGAATGGCAATAAAATTCAAAAATCAATTAGATAATCCCCAGGGCTAGCTGGCTGAATTGATCCTACTTGGGCCAGCGAGGAGGCCAGGGGAGAATTGGCTGTGGGGTCTCAGAGCGGGTGATCTTCATACAAGGGGAGGGGGAGGGAAGAGAAGGGAAGGGAAGGGAAATAAAAGATCAGGCTGAATTCGAATTAAAGGCCAGGTGGAATAGCTCTGTCTTACAGGCCCGACAGAAGGAGATTAAATCCTATAGGGCCCTAGTCTCATGGGACAGAGCATTCCACCAGGTCGGAGCCATCACTGAGAAGGCCCTGGCCCTGGTGGATGTTCCATGATACACAACATGGTTGAGGTGGGAAGCCAAGCGAGGTTCCCACCCTGCTTTTCCTTGGGTTAGGGGGGCTACTGCAGAGGCTTTGGCGCACACTTCCTCTGCCCTGACCTCCTTCTGGTTCTCTCTTGCAGCTGGACATTGTCGAGTTCATTCCTTCCTTGCTGTACTTCGGCTACACAGCTCTCATGGTGCTGTCCTTCTGGCTCTTGACGGGGACCATTGGCTTCTATGCAGCCTACATGTTTGTCCGCAAGATTTACGCTGCTGTGAAAATAGACTGAAGATGCTCTGGCGCCACGTGGCACAAAGCAGCTGGTCCCCTCTGTTTCCTCCTAGGAAGGAAGTGGGGAACTCTCTCTCTCTCCCCCTCTCTCCTGTTTCTCCCAAGGAAACAAAACCCGGCTGGAGTGGGGGACACAAGGAATAAAAATAGTTCAATTTTTTGGAATGTAACCTTTGGCACAGCGTCCGTGGAATCGGGTTTCTTGGTGGGGAGGGTGTGTAGATACTTTGCATTTTAACTTTTATCCTATTCTGGTTATAAGGGATTTATTTTCTCTCTTCTTTTTTAGCCGAGACACATTCCCCTCAATGAGTAATCTTTCTCCCTCCTCCCTTTTCGTCTAATTCATTTTCTGTAATGACAATAATAGGAGATTGCAATGGTTACAAATTCACGAATGAGTTTGGGGAAGATTCATCCTTTGGTGATCGCACAGCGTAGCCTTTTGCTGTGCCTTTGCTTGGAGCAAGACGGTGGAAAGAAGGTCTGCTGCCGCCTCATCATGCTCCAGTTCCGGCAAGTGCAGTTTTCTCACGGAGGGCTCTCAGACTGCCTGCCCTGGGCTGCTTGATGCTGGGAGTGTCACAGTGCAGACGGTGGCAGACACCTATTGTCTTAGGACACTCACTTGCTTTGAACCACGATAAACTGATGATGTGGAACCACTGCCTGCTGAAAAATGGAACGGGCCTGCAAACTGGAGGAAGGCTACTTGGAAGTCCTGGGGGAACCCCAGGGGATTTCTCAACACTGGGATTTGGGTGAGGTTTAGAGACTGGAAAACGTGCTCTGTTGTTCATGTGCCAAGGAATCCATGGCTCAGATGTTGGGAACTGCTGCTGTAATGTGCAAGAGAGGGGAGGGAACTGGGAGAGTTCTGTTCCCCTGACCCCAATGTCAAAAGAAAGGAATTGTTCTCCCTTCCTACCCCATTTCCCTGCACATTTGGCCGACCCGCTTTTCTCACTTGTTCAGTTCTGTCTCTCCCTCCAGAAATTGAAGTGCATTGGCAGCTTTACTCTCATCTTCTATGTGAACTATGTTACATAGTCACAAGACCAAGGTTATACTATCAAATTATATTTTAGCCATGCACAATGGATCTCGGTCTCCCTTCTCAGAGACAGGAGCACTCTGCTCTCCCGCTCATAGTGCACTGTGCATTGCAAACGAGCCTGAATCAATTTACTGGGAGATGGTTGTAAACACATCCTTTGATAAACAGAAACTTGCTTATTTGTAATCAGAATTACAATTACAATTTTCAATTGCTGAAAATTAGGTCTAATTGTGGAATGGTCTAGTTGCAGTTTTCTGCTTCATGAACGAGCTGTTCCGGCAAAAGTGGGTATGCCATGGGTGGGGTGGGGGAAGGGAGGCATGCACAGGGGGGGGGCATTTTTTCCATGGAAAATTAATCTCTTTGGGAACACATATTTAAGATCGTTAAACATGTATTTGTCATCAGTGATGATGCCTCTTATGTGTGTCTTAATTTACCTGCCCTGTGGTAACTGCAGGAAACTACTGGGGTGAGCCTGCAGACTAGCCTGCAGGCTCACAGGGAATGAGGGGCTTGCTTGTGCATTGCTCCTCTGCCCACCCATTGCTTCCTTGCCCCCCATGCCAAAGCCACGCCAGCCATGAATCAAGGTCTGACAAAGGGGGAGCCGTGGCACTTACTACTTTTGCTATGGATCCCTTGGTGAACTCTGATCTGAGCTACCATTAGGGTACTTGACTAAGGACTGGAGTCTACTAATTCTGCGCACCAGCAGAAGCCGAGGTATGGAAGAGTTCCAGCTACTGCAACAGGCTCCACCACCCAATGCGCCCTTGCAATTCATTCCGATGATTTGGGAGAAACCCCAGAACAGCAGGGCAGGGAGGAGGGTGGATTGTTCCATGTGGAAAGTAGGAAGTCTTGCGCTGACATAATGATCAGAAGAGTGCAATGTTGATTTATTCCCAAGGTCCTTTCTCCCCCTCCATGATTTTCTTTTTCCAACCTAAACTGCTCTATCCCTGGCCTTCCACTATGTTTCTTGTATTTTTTAATGTATTGTTTGAGCCCAACTGTAAATAAATATGCTGTTGTTGTCATTGTGTCTTTGATTGTGCAACTTTAGCCATGGGTGAGCTGTCTTAGGTTTCCAAGTTGCAGGTGACATAACTTGTATTAGCTCTGCTGTTAATCATTCTGATCACATCATTTGCCAAAAACTATGTTCTGTGCGAAGGGAAACTTTGCCATGGACATCTGAGCTGGCAAGAGGAAGAATGCCCATCTTCTCCCTGCAGGACAGCCATTCTAGAAGCTACCCGATGGCTTCATTCCATTTCCAGGTTGGGTGGGTCTTCTTCCCACCGGAGTCCCTACTGCTTCTATCCTTGAAGGGGTGAGGTTCTGAGTAGTCCCTGACACACTGAAACCATATATGGAGTGTTGGGTTTACCATTTAGTTTCTTAAATATTGCCTTTAAATGTATGGAATAAGTTTGACCCTGCCACAGCCGCCAGCACAAACTTGAAAAGGTCTTATGTCATTTAAGGTGGTATTTCAAAGCCCAAAAAGAGATCAAGACTTGGGGAAGATCTCTTATTTTTTGCAAGGGAGATAAGTCTTATCAACAGTAATTTTATTAGTCTGTTATATTCCATGTCACTGGCATTTAAATATAAACAAGTAGGACCAAAAACAAAATGTTGCTGTATGTCCCAACCCCTCTAAGCACTCGTTTGATCAGGGTTGAAGCAGCAAGTTACTTCCTCCACTCTTGTTCAATCAATCCCCCCCCCCCAGTCTTATACTTTTCCAGCTAACAATTCACAAAGGCTTCTTAAGCCCACTAAATATGTTCACTCTACATAGAGGTCTATCTAGGAACCACTATTCCATTTGCAGGTGCTTGTTTCATAGTAGAAGCATAGAGTTGGAAGAGACCACAAGGGCCATCGAGTCCAACCCCCTGCCAAGCAGGAAACACCATCAGAGCACTCCTGACATATGGTTGTCAAGCCTCTGCTTAAAGACCTCTAAAGAAGGAGACTCCACCACACTCCTTGGCAGCAAATTCCACTGTCGAACACACTGTAGCACACACTCAGCTTGCTGTGGCTGGCATCCATCTCTTTCAAGAGAAATAAGAGTACACCTGGGGGGGGGGGAGTCAAACCGCTGGAGAATCACAGCACCTGCTGTGGCAGCCGAAAATGGTAACTCGGACCTGCTACCTCCCACATTATTTTTGTTGTGTTGGCAGCACTGAAGTGACGTCCCCAGGGTGCGAGCCTGGACAGTGTATGGGGGTCCTGGGCTGGCCGGACAACAGGACGCCCCCCCCCCATGGATGCTGGCTAGTGAAGGGACTAACGTGCAACAGTTGCCTCACTCCGGGCAGCGGCAACCCATGCTACACCCCTGGGATAGGTTTCTAGGGAAGAGCCAGAGGCTCCAGCAGGATGATAGAGAATATGGATCCTGAGTATATACAACCTGTGTTGTTCATAGGTGTTCCCACTCCCACAAACAAACAGCATAGCTTATACTTCAAACATTTTTAATAAGCATTTTCATTTTTAAAAAAACAAAACACACCCTCTTTCATTTTGGACTTAATTCTGTAAGACAAAAGAAAAGCTAACTGAACAATGGTGAACTGTACACTTCCTAATGGCACTTCAATCTTTAGTTTTAAAAACCTGGACTTGTAAGAAGTCCTACAATACTTTTCATCAGAGGAGGTTATTTGCTGTATTTAGAAAAAGTGCTAGATTTGTTTGAGAAGTCCCAGCTTCAGGCCTAGAGGGCCTTGGTGGCTCTTGCGGAGGGCAGGCAGGCGGGCAGGCTTGGGAGACGAGGCAGGTACGGCTCAGGTGAGCCAAAGAGGTCAGCTCCCTCTTGCAAGGTGCAAGGTCGGAGAAATTCCAAATGAGCCCTTGAAAGTTCAGCTGTTAAGACCACAGCCCTGAGCAGGAGAGCAAAAACAGTCACGGGACAGACACACTCAGGCAGAGGGGCCACCTGTGAGTTCAAGCCATCAGTTCTTGTGCTGTTCAGAGGAACAGGAAACTTTCCCGTGAAAAATGACTAGGAATACAGCATTCCTAGATGCTGTCCCAAATCTCAAATTCCAAAGCAAGAATCGTGCCCCACTGCAGGCAGGTTATGTTGTCCTCTGCCCATGTTCCCTGCCCCCCACCCTGCCCAGTACAAAGCACACCAGAGTCACAGTGTATGCTATTAAGGCTTTTGCAGGAGCAACCAGAGCTCAGCTGTCTGACCCGGGGCACGTGCCATGCCAAGCGCAGGCACCCACAGGCTTCAGTTCCTCTCTGGGGAGGTGCAGGCCACCAAGTCTTGTTTCCTTCCTGCAATGCCTCCATCACCCCCTTTTTCTCATGGGTGACAGCAGTTGCCCTGTTCCCTTACCATCCTTTAGATGCACACAGAAGCACAATGAAATTATGAGAACATGGCCACCATCGCAAGCAGCAGCAGGTACATGGGAGTGATGGCCGGCGCCTTGAGGTGGCAGATCACAAAGTGTGTGTGTGTGTGTGTGGCGGGGGGTATAGCCCCACAGCCTGCTCTAAGGCAAAAGCATCCTGTTTAGCAGGTAGGGTAAAACCTTGGTTAAAACACATTACAAAGCATTCAATTTTAAAAACAAACAAAACAAACCACAGCTCTTAGTTATTAAGACTAAGCAAAAACCCAGAGTTTTAACGAGATGCTCGCTAGAGGTTGAGAACACACTAAAACTGGAAAGGCGAAGGCAGCCATTCCAGACTACCTAGATTTTTTTTGGAGGGGGGGTCAGTTTAAACAGCCATGGATAACAGCAGAGAGATACTTAGTTCATTGACACAACACATAACATTTCTTTCTTTGGGTGGATGGTGAGAGGAAGCACTGAGATGTCCCAAGGAAACAGCTGTTGCAAAAAATGCAGAAAGACACAAACCAAGCCAGAATCACAGAGGGTTCAACAACGTATGTGCTCACTCTCTCGGCCACAAAACTCCCACTTTGTGATCACATACCATTTTCACCATTTTTGTTAAGATCTGGCAGTCAAGGGGACCTTTCTGCTAGGACCACCAAAGCAGAGGGGAGGGGAGCATGCAGTGCACATGTAGACAACACACTGTAGGTCTAACTCTTTGCACAGAGCTTGCACTTGCAGTCATTCATTTTATCTGGCATAACTATTTAAGCAAAGATTCCTATGTAACACTAATCCAAAAGATGTTAACTTTCCCTCTTCCTTTTAATCCCAGGAGGCTGCACAACTTTTCGCTTTCGCCCTTTCTAATGGGCAAGTCTAGAAATAGTGGTATTCTAAAATTTAATTCCACTGCTGTGAAGGACACATTCTTCTTGGGGACAGTCAATCCCACAAAACAAGGCAAGAAACAAAAGAACTTGCAAAGGCATCATCTGAACACAAAAGGACGGGAGAGCAAAGCGTTCTGGGACAGAAGAGCGCGTTAGAAAATAAAATGTCAGTCAGAAAATAAAATGGGTTATGAGTTTTAAGATGTGCCAGTGAAAGGAAGGGACGGTACAACCCTCCCTGCCCCTTGATGAGTTTACTATTTACAGAGAAGAGGTCAGTGCTGGTAAAATAAAGCCATTGGGCTTATTGCTAACTAAAAGGGAAATAAACAGCTTGGTCAATAGGAAAGAGTCCAACACAGAGAGCTGCGATGTTGTAGCATTCGGCATAAGACAGGTGGCTAACTGGTACAGGAAGAAACCACAAAGCTAAATGTTTGGGGTGCTGTAACACTGGCATCACTAAAGCTAGGAAGGGTCTAAGTACCAGCTTCTTCAAGAGGGAGGCTTAAAAGGTACACCAAGGCTGATCAAATGGCCAAGAGGATCCAACAAACTTCAGCCATTTTAGCCAATCCCCCCTTTGACATGGTAGAAATCTTCAACAGGTGATCCTACCAGTCTTTGTGCCGCATGAACTGGCATCTGCCACACCATAAAGGAAGAAAAACCTTTTGCCTTCAATGGTTCATGAAAGGGTGGTAAATATCAGATTGGACTACACAAGAATACAAGCGGCATTTAACAGAGCATGGCTGTGGCAAGATCACCTCATCATGACCTGAACCATTTGTAAGCTCTAGGAAAATAGGGGAGGGGGGAGATGAAGGAATGGTCTTGGTTAAAGCTGAATTCTCTCTGCGAGGAGGAATGAAACCTCTTTAACTCCAAGACCCAATTCTACTTCACAACGGGCATCACACTATGAAACAAGTCGTGTGAAATTAAGTCCCCTATAAATATGCCACATTTAGGATCAAAAGGAAGGAAACAACTGAAGTATTTTTTTTTAAAAAAACCACATGCCAGTTGGAAAGGGTGAATACAGACCAGTTGTTTAGCTTTCCAAATAATATGAGCCTCAATGAAATTCACTTAACACAAAGAAAATATCCTTATTTCCACCGGCTACAAGTTTGTAGAACTAGTTGTCATTAAGTGTAATAATGGGATAAGGATAAACAACTACTAGGTAAGATAATCAGCTCATCTAACTTTTCCAGGTAACCTGAAAGTTGTCCTGACGAGCAGTGAGAATGATGGACCCTTTCCTTTTACTGTAGCACTATCTCTGGGCTAGGCACCAAGGGGAGGAACCTGCTAATTCCTATCTTAAGTGTTGCCTCCTTCCCACTGCCTAGTTGTGACAACGACCAGGCTACCTGCCAAGCAGATTCGGATTCAGACAATTTCACTCCTGAGTAAAGCTAAAAGGGGTGGAGGAAGTACCCCCCCAAAAAAAAAAACTTCAGAGAAAACTTAGTTCTGCACAGAGAGAATGCCCTGGTAGTGGGACAGAAGATTCTGCAACATTTCTCCTCCTCAGCCCAGTTTGAGCTGCTCTGTGCTTTTTCCTCTTGCAAAATGCATCCTGGCTGAAGAACACAGGGACATGATGGCAAATCTTACATATGTAACATGTGAACATGGCTTCAGTGGATGGTTCTCACTCAAGTTCTTACCCCACCCCAAATTATTAGCAGAGAAATATTTTGGTATAAACGTGAATACTAAGCTTGGGGTCCAAGATGGCTCTGAATTACTGGGCGGGGTTGGAGGGCACAGAGATCTTACCTATATCTTCGGTTAGGTAATAAGAGCAAAGAAACACAAGTCATGGAGACATATTCAAAAGAACAAGGGCTATAGCCTGAAATATTCTCCTGAGTCAGACTTTTGTCAAAACTCAAGGCTGGAAGCAGTAAAGCAGGCAACAGACAAGGCAGGAATTGCCAAAAACTGGAAGAGTCACACAACAAAAAGGCAACTCAAACTGAGAAAATCGTGGATCAGTTACGTTCAAAAGTCTGAAGAAGGCAGAAGTGTGGAGATTTATCACAAGTGTCGAGGTAGGGATGTGGTGAGGATTGCATAAGAGACTGTGCAGCAATTTCTGGAAAAAGAGAGGAACAGGAAACACAACTGAGGTATTTAAAAATACTGAATGATAAGGAGAAGCCCAGACACTCTCCTATTTACCCAGCGCAAGGCACTCGCTGAAATTAGAAAGGCAACGTCTTAAAAACAGATCAAGAAGCATGGCTTGTGGAACTCACTTTCACATGCTATTGTTGAGGTAAGTATAATGCAAAATACTAAACTGATATGAAAAAATTCCAGCTAGAGAAGGGCTAGCTAAGCCTACAAAGCCTGTCCTTGCGACAGGAGGGGGAATCCTGTACTGAAAGCATCTAAACACTGGAAGGCAATGGGAGAAAAACCCAGACCTTAAAAGCAAACTGGAACTAACTGGAACTAGTAGAAAACAAACTTGCTATGTATCTGCTGAAGCAGAAGGGGCTCTAGAGCGACCACTAACTACATCTTAGGATGAAGGCAGAGGTAGGCTTATACGCAGGCAAGCAAGAGAAACAGATCCTACTGTCGTAACCCCTACTCCACCCCGTATATTTATTTATATATGTGTGTATATATCTGAGGTATGAAGAAGTGAACATCTGGGGCTCGTGAAGATACCCTGAAGTGCCACACAGGCAGACTGACCCCAAACGAGGTTACCAAGTGCGAGTTCATAAGGACAGGGAAGAAGGGAACCTACTTCATGAGGTATTTGCTGTGATAAGAGACAGAATAGTCCAGGAAAGTAGCTTGCTAAAATGGCAAGGGAAAAAGGAAGTGGAATCCAAGCAAGAGGGAGAAAGGAAGCAGCAAACCCAGCACGCAAATGCATGATGGAGAAGCAGAAACCCAGGAGCAACTGGGAAGCACCAATGGGCCCAGTTCATCAACTTGCCTTGGAAGACAAAGCACGCAAGGACCCTGAACTGTCACAGCAGAAGCAGACAGCAACCCGGACAGCCACTGCACTCTTTGCATGTCCCCACCCTTTGGTTTACTGTACGGGTGCAAGATCGCAGAAAACACTACGAAGCAGCCCTCATTTTATCTGGGTAACACATTCCTGGAACACAGGGGAAACGCTAGGAACAGGCTGTTCAATGGTGGGGGGAGACAGAAAAGCCCAGGGGGTCTTACAAAGGAATGCAAGGTCGCAAGGAGACAAAAGAGCATAGGAAGTTTTGGGAAGCAGACCCATGGCGCAGGAACAAGGGTACGAAGGCATATTGAGAACCCAACACAGCTGGGTCAAAGTTGCCACCCACAAATGCTACCAAACTTCCTTCAAGAGGCAAGTGGCACAAGTCTTGCTGAGCCACTGGGAGAGCAAGACTGTGGCCCTAGTCCTTTGGGCAAAGGAACGGCTTGGGCAAGCCCACTCCAATGCCTATGAGGCTGAAATATTGAGCTCTGTGGCTACTGCAAAGCACAGCCCAATGGCTTCCTCCAACAAGCACTGGGGTGAGGTAGAAGGAAGCTTCTTCTCAGGACTTGTTGTTGCTGGGCTGAAGCATTGGCTTCTCTCAGCAATCTCCTTTGTGCTTCAAAGCCAAGGACCAAGTGTCAATTGCAAGTCATTGTGGCAGACCTCAGTGCTGAACTTAAGTAAGCCACAGAAGTGGGGAGAAGCCCTCAAGCAACGAGCTTCCATTAACAGGTGAGGCCGTGGTCCACTCCCCTCCATCCCTGCGTATGCTTGGGAAAGAGTGCTCACAAACACAGAAAAACAAGCCGGGCTGTTTGGGCTGCAGGACCCTTCTGACCCACGCTGAGATTTAAGGGAACATGACCTACAGGGCAGTCAGCTAAATTGGCAAAAGCAATCCATAGTCAGTTTTGCTTTCCCCACAGGGGAAGAAATGGAAGTAGTGAAGTGAAATCAGGGAGACCCGATTCCATTGTGTAAACAGTGTGCGAGCTGCGCCAGAAACAAGGACGGTGTTCCTGGCGCTTCCTGATTTGCAATGGTGGGGGTGAGGGGTGGATGGGAAGACTTTTTACGGGTGCGTAAACACGATTTGGTTGGAATGAGTCTTAATGACGCGGCTCTGAAGAAAGGAAGTGTTGACTCTGCACGCACTCAGCACTGTGTGGGTGCAACCAGCAGAGGTGCTGTGGGAAGGGCAGTGGGCGACAACAGGCTCTTCCAGCCTTCCCTGTGGACTGAGGCGCTGAAATGCAGAAGAAATGTTGTGCCCTAACGTGAGGCAGACACCTGATTCAATCACCTCCTAAAGTGGAATGAGGACGGAAGCCCCAAGGAAGGTCAGTGTGATGCCTGATTTACCAAACAAACAAGGTTGGGGAAATACCTGAATTTCTATTTGCAGCAGCCTACACACTGTCTGGGACTGAGGCGCACATCAAAGCCCAGTCCACGCAGGCACTCCTCCCCTCAAGCCTTCCCAGACTACGGTAGGAAGGAAAACAAATCCGGGCACCTTTGCCGTACCCAATCCACACGCCGAAGGGAAGTCCCATTCTTTCCCCGGCTGCCTCACTGGAACGCTTGGTGAAAACGTGGCAAGGTGGTTGCACCCAAACCAGGAGAGAACATGGAGGGCAGCGAGTGAAGTGCTCCGAAGCCAAGGGAGGTCGCAGCTCCTGGCGCCTCTTGCGGTGGCAAAGTGGTGAGGAGTGACTGGGTCTCTCCCTGTGAATAGCCCATGACCAGACCCGCCGAGGACACGGGAGGGTTGATTGACGGGAGGTTCAAGGGGAGGAAGCCCAGGAGATGGGAGAAGTCCATGTTAGCAGCACAGAGAGCCTCAGAAAGCAGAGCGGGGCTCTTGGAGAGCAGAGTCTCCTCCAGGGTGATAGGCTGAGGAGAGGACGAGGATGGCTCACCAGGCACCAGGGACAGGCCTCCAGGGAGCTCTGCCAAACAGCTGTCCACCTCTGTTTTGGGGAGCTTGTCAGGCAAGTATGAGGTAGATCCAAGCTGGTACTTTGGGGGAGGTTGTGGTGGGGAGGACGACTCCAGGGGGTAGCTCATTCCCATTGGCAGAGGGTTAGGGACTAAAGAATGGGGCATTCCTGAGCTGGGCATGGTGGGGACATGTGCCCCATACATGCCCATTGGCAGCATCCCAGGGAAGCTCTTACTGTTCATCACATCCCGGGATGCCATGCACAAGACAGGGCTCAGCTCCTCTTTCACTGCCACGGCTGAGCTGCAGCTGAGGAGGCCTAGCATGTCCACTGGCTCCGTCTTGATCTTCAGCAGTTCTTGGGAGTGGCTCTTCTTCATGTGTCTGGTCAGGTGGTCTTTGCGGCCAAATCGCTGGGCGCAGTACTGGCACAGGAAGTCCTTCCGGCCCGTGTGCACGACCAGGTGCCTCCTCACATCTTTGCGAGTGTAGAAGCGGCGGTCGCAGTGGTCACACGGGTGCTTCTTCTCCTTCACGCTGCCCGAGGGCCTCCGGGAGTGGGCCTTGAGGTGCTCCAGCAGGACTTGGGTGCTCTCAAACATCTGCAAGCACACTTTGCAGCTGAGATCGCCACTGGCGGCAGCATGCATGGCCAGGTGGCGCCGGTAGCCGAGCTTGGTGTTGTAGTTCTTGCCGCACTCTGGGCAGTGGAGAGCTTCTTTGTTGGGGTCATGTGTCTGCAGGTGGTTGCGAAGGTGGTCCTTGCGGTGGAACATCTTCTCACAGTACATGCATTGGTGGGGCTTCTGGGCAGAATGGGTGGCCAAGTGCCTTGCGGGGAAAAGAAGCGCAGGTTATAAGCAGCTTACTTGTGTCCCTGCCCCCGCCCCCACCACAAGCACCACAAAAGCTGGGCAGGTTAGCTTGGGCAAGGAGATTCTCCTCTTCCCAGTTTTAAGAGTTATAGGAGTGAAGGAGAGCGAAGAATTTGGCATTTGCCAAACCCATCCACACATCTTACACCATTCAGATCATAAATGGGACCTGAGGGGAGAATGCTATGGAGGCTTGTGTGGCGAGGTTTGTTGCCTTTCACCAGCAACCCCAAACTCTTCATCTATGGCTGCATAGTGTAAGTTATCCTTCCCACGCTTGGGAAACACTGCTCTAAAACAAACCTGTTCCATGGCCAAGTTTGAACCTGAGGCTGCTCCGTCCTAGCCCAACGCTCCAACCCAGGGGTGTCCAAACTTTTTTCAGAAAGGGCTAGATTTGATGAAGTGAACATGCGTGAGGGCCGACCAAAGTTTTTGACCTTTTAGGGTTGAAGTTGTTGAGCTTCTTTTTGCAGTTTGCCCAAGGTGATAAACTGCAGCAGGGGCCAGATTAAACTGACCGGCGAGCCAAATTAGGCCTCCGGGCCGGACTTTGAACATACCTGCTCCAACCCATCCCCCCTACATACCTGTAGAGCTTGTACTTGGAAGCAAAGGCCTTGCCACAGTGCACTTGAGGGCAGCCGTACGGTCTCTGCTCTGGGTTTGTTCTCAGCTTATCCACACTGGGGAAGGAGGCTCCTGACGGTTCGTGCTGGCATTTCCCTTGGCTCTCGCTTTCTCGGCCCTTGGGGCGGGGGACTAGTTTCCAGCCTGTCTCCTCCTCCTCCTGCTTTGCATCTTGAATCCAGTTGGGGACGCTGGTGAAGAATGCGGTCATGGCAGGCCTAGCAGAGGAGGGCCAAATGAAGCAGAAGTCCTGCCCATGGGCATCTCACTGGTATAGTCACACCCACTGACAATTTTCAGCAAGAAGAGGTTGCTACCTGGAATGATGAATTGAATGCTTAAGGGAAGTGAATGGGCACATGAACAGAGCAGGGGGGACAGGACTCCACATTTTAAATCTACTTTTAGGCACCAGTCCTATTCTGAGTACAGGAAAAGATTTAGATTCCTAGATGTCAACATCAACCTTTAAAGAGCACTTGTGACTTGTTTTCAGTTTCAATATTTAAAGAAGAGATTATTACCACAATATTAAATGCCAATGTTAGTGTATAATGATTGCAGCAACAGTGGAAATCTGTCTGCATTTTAAAAAAAAGGCTCAGGACACAGTCCAGCTCATCTTGAGGTTTCATTTCTGACACAGTGTGTCTTGGATTCAGTGTATGACACTCCTTTTACTTTTGCAAATGCCTGATAAAGGAGATGGCATTTACCTTACCCAACACTTACCCACTGAACTAGTACACTGCTTTAATCAGGTGAGCTGCATGATGTAAGGGCAGGGGTGGGAACCTTTTCCACTCAGGGACGCCTTGCCTTCTGGGCAACCTTCAGGAGGCAAAAGTGGAGAGAGAAACTCATGTAACTTTTACCTTTGTACAGTGGGCTAGTACATTGCCCCCCTCACACTTCTTTATATGCTCTACCCAGGCCAGCAAGAGGCAAAGCCAGGGTTCAGTTATATATTCCAGCCAGGCAAAGCAGTTGGTATGGGGGGAAAGCAGGACCAGTAAATTGCCACTCTGCTATAAGGCCTGGAATACTCCCACTTGGGCGATGGAAACTACACCGTTACAATCCAAATTCCAGAAGTGTTGGGGTGACCTTTCAAAACCTGAGAATAAAGTATTTTGCCTGCTCTACCCCATTCCTCTGTTGATCTTCTAAATACAGTTGTCACTTTTTCGATTGCTATTGGGAAAATGTATTTGGGGGTGAGACGAGTGATCTGGGAGCACCAGCCCCATAGCAATGGAAGCCAAGGAGGTGGGGGGAAAGACCTGATAACTGCTCAGCTGGTAAGACCACATGAAGGCTTTCTACAGCAGCTCTGAGATTTCTGAAGTATGTGTTTTGTTCTGAAGAACAAAAAGTCACAGCACCATAATGTCCTTATCTTGGCCTACTAGATACATAATTATTGGTTACATTTTACATCTGGGAAACTGAAGCATGCCCTTGTTTCTGTTTTGTCATTTACATTGTTAAATTTCAAATGCCTTTTGGGAAAGATTGGGCTACTGTACACTGTAAAGCACCACAACAGTGATGGTCCTATGTAAACATCACATCATTTTCAGAAGATGGTTGAGTCAGAGTTCTTCATTGTACATGCCCTGGCACCTCTCAGTTGCTTTCTCATACTAAAATTACGCCCCCCCCCAACCAGCTTCAAAAGGAGGGCCACTGAAACGAAACAGCTTAGAGGCCCCAACCTTCTGACTATAGCCTCATCCCTGCCATTTCACTTAATTCATAAAGCTTACTGTTGATCCTTGTTCAAGTGACGTTCCCTACTCGCATCACCTGCCGGAGGGATGCCAAGATTTATTTTTAATGTGATTGTTGTACTTGCACATCTGCCTGGGAATTTGGCAAGCCAACAGGGCAGGCTGCCATTCTGCTGGGGCCAAGTGTTTCCATCCAAGTAGGTCAAATCAGGACAAGGCCATGTGCCTTCTCAGGGGAGGTGGGCACAAAGCCAGAGCTCCAGCACTTTTCTTCTCTCATGCCCTTCCCTCTCCAGGCAGAAAAGAAACTGCCCATCATCACTCTGGACAGTGAGCATGCAGAACCAACGGAAAGCCTTCTG
Organism: Podarcis vaucheri; assembly: GCF_965113315.1. NCBI lineage: Eukaryota > Metazoa > Chordata > Lepidosauria > Squamata > Lacertidae > Podarcis > Podarcis vaucheri. The sequence continues at coordinate 104,763,703 of NC_138764.1, forward strand.
CATAGCCAAGGGCTCAAGTAAGACCTGAGCGGCTAAAATGCTGTTTGTGTGGCTGAGGTTGTGTTGCTTTTACTGCATCCAAGACTCAGGGAACCCTCTTCGAATAAACAGGTGCAGAAATTGCTTAACCTAGTTTTATGGAAGAAGTGAGGATAGAAGGGGGAGAACAGGGCAAGCAGAGTTCATAGCACTAAAATCCCATATGCTCCTCTACTACAGGAAGCTCCAAGTTTTTCACGTTTATTTTAAGGGGAGAGAAACGATGGAGTTCTCTGTGTATTTTCTCTCTTGGCAACGGAATATGGGAGTCAGCCTCATTCCAAGCCATGATTACTGTCTCAAATGGTCTGCTCTGATTGGCAGCAGCAGCTTAGGGGCAGAAAAGGTCTTTCCCAACACCTCCCACCGGATCCTTTTCACGCCAGAGGTTGATCCTGGAGCCTCCTGCATGCCAAGTATGCACCGCTGACCCTTCCCTCCAAAAGGCACAGAGGCTTGTGTCTTCCTAGCTACGACCCCCCCTCACTCTGCCCTTCTTCAGCCCCAGGGCTCCTTCCTCCAGTCCCGTCCCTGCTTCCACCTGCAACGAAGCAGAGCTGCACCTGCTCTTCCTGCCCGCCCGTTTCCCACCTTAAGTCTGGAAGCTCCTCGGGGCAGGGAACTGACCTTTGTTGTTGTTGTGGCTCTGTAAACGCGCGCACGGCGCTACTGGAATATTATGGCCTATCTGAGGGAGGGTGTCCCTAACATTGGAGGGGGGGTTCTTATGCTGGCGCCCCGAACTCCATCAACCCCCCCGCCACCCCCGCGCATGCGTACTTTCGAGAAACCGTCCCCACCCCCGCCACTAATACACAACCCCCCAAGGCCGCTCGCTCGCTCACCCCCACCCCGCGAGTCGCTCCCCTCCGCTGGCTCGTCCCGGCTGGAGGAAAAGGCGAGGAAGAAGACGACGACGAAGGCGGGCCCAGCTCTTGTTGTGATAACTGAGCGGGCGGCGGAGGCCCCATGACCGGAGGCTGCGGGGAAGAGGAACCGCTCCGTGAGGAGGAGAAGGTGGCGGCGGCGGCTGAGGGGACTGAGGCGGCGGCGGTTCGTTCGCCTTTATTTTCCTCTCGCGGGCTCGCTCGCGCCCCTCAAGGCCTCCATGGCGCCACATCCGGCCCAGACCGGAAGCCGCCTCGGCCCGGCCGCTCTGCCCTCACGAGCGCCGCCGCCGCCGCCGCGGGGCGTGCCGGGAAAAGGGGCCGGTCGCCATGGAGACGGGCGCGGCCTAGCCCGGCCTAGCGAGGCAACTTCTCTCCCGCTAAACCTTACGAGCCGAAGCCGCTTCTTCCAAGCCGAAGGAAGAGACGGAGGGAGGCATGGCTGTTCCCGGGAAGGAGCCGGTCGGCGTCGCGGGCCTGCAGGTGCTGCTCGTCCTGTTCCACCTGGGCAGCGGAGGCGAAGGCGGCGGCGCCTGGGACCCGTCGGGATACTTACTCTACTGCCCCTGCATGGGTGAGGCGGCGGCGGGGGGGCGCCTCCTTTCCTCCCCTCCCAGGGCGCCACTCGGGTCATCACAGTCCCCTCTCCCCCCCCTTTTCTCCTTCCTCTCGCAGGCCGGGGGCTCTGAGGGGCCTTCTCGGTGCCGTTGGACTACAACTCCCGTCATCCCTCTCGTCGGAGCGCGCTGGCTGCTGGGAGTGGAAGTCCCGCCGTACCTTTTTTTTTCAGAACTTACTCAAAATCAGGCAAATGTTTAAAGTGGAGATGGAGTAATAACACACTTGCTGTCACTGAGAATATACGTTAAGGTTCACTTTGTTTGTTTGTTTGTCAGGTTTGTTTGTTTGTTTGTTTGTTTGTTTTGCTGCATTCAGAGATGTAAAGGGTCAGCTGATGAATAATCATTTTGACAAATTCTGGAGGGTGTTAACTAGAGTTTAACTGAGAACAAAGCACAGCAACAGGGGCACATCTTGGACATATCTCATGCGGAGAGTGGGAAACCGGTTTTGGAAAACTGTATTAAATTGAGTTAATTTGGCAGTGATTTGTAATACAGTGGTACCTCGGGTTACATACGCTTCAAGTTACAGATGCTTCAGGTTGCAGATTCCGCTAACCCAGAAATAGTACCTCAGGTTAAGAACTTTGCTTCAGGATGAAAACAGAAATCGTGCTCCAGCGGCGCGGCGGCAGCAGGAGGCCCCATTAGCTAAAGTGGTGCTTCAGGTTAAGAACAGTTTCAGGTTAAGAACGGACCTCCAGAACGAATTAAGTACTTACCACTGTACTGTAATTCAGAAAATCAATACAAATAATTGGCAGTTGATACAGACCGGGGGGAAGTCCAGTCATACCTAGAGGCTGCAGATTCACATCTTTTTTCTCCTCTGTTCCTTTTACCTTTTTGTTAAAACAAAAGCAAAAACCAACATGTTGTTTCTTCTGCTGTGCTTTTTTGTAACTTGGGATGCTGCCTTGCTGTGAAGGTGGGTCGCGGTCCATCCAGCACAGTGTTGCTTGCGGTGACTGGCAGCAGCTTCCCTGGACTGCAAACCAAGAGTCCTTCCCAGGCCTCTATGGCCTTTTAAATTGTATGTGTGGAAGGCTGTTATTGTTTTGCTTATTATATTATGTATTTTTGTGTTTTTAATACTGTAAACTGCCCTGTGGTCCTTGGATGAAGGGTGGTGTCAGAGCTGCCACCCAGTCCCAGCTCACATAGGACCAAGTCCGCCAGCGTTCACTTTATAAGAGTCTTTATTAAGTTACAGGTTTCATTTCCGAACTGCAGCGTGCAGCTCTACACCTTCTGCCCTAGGTCGGCGAAGACCCGTCTGAGTCCCCGCCTCTTGCACACCAGCTTAATACCCTAGCCTTGCTCCACCTCCTTCGCCTCTCCCTACGTCTCTGGGTCCTTCTGCCCCCCTGGGCCTCCTCCCTTCTACTCTCCTCTGACGCTGACCCCCCTGATCCTTCTGCCTCCTTGCGGCGGGCTTTAGGACCTGGCTCACTCTCCGGGCTGCTTACTGCTCCAGCTTCCGCTGCATTTGAACTTGGCGCGCGCGCCCAACTCTCTACTTTCCTCTTAACCGTTGCCTCGCTCTCTGAGGAGGGCGTGACCACCCCTGACTCGTGCCCTTCCTCCTGCTGACAGCCTCCGGAACCCGATGCCTGGCTACCTTCCTCCCTGCTGCTCTCAGTCTTGAGCGTGGGTCCCGACTTCCAGCTGCTGCCGCCCTCAGTTATGAGCGTGGGTCCCGACTTCCAGCTGCTACTCTCTGAATCTCCTCTGTTCCCTTCCTCCTGGGGTGTCCCCCCGGATCCCCCCCTTGCTCTGCTCACTGGGGCTCCCTTTTGGGAGTCCTCTGACTCACTGCTTAGGCTTGGAGATCTCGGGTCGTCATCATCACTCATTTTCCCTTCGGATTCCTCCCCCTCGCTCTCTGCTTCCTCCCTTCTCTGCGTCTCTGCTCCTGAACCCCTGACATCCATCCCCCCCTCGAAGCCCCCCCTTCCCCCCTCCCCGCTTTCAGGTGTGGGTGCTGGGTGCTCCATCATCACGGGAGGGAATGCCGGATACAGTTCGCTCCCCGTGGTTGGCCGCCAACTGAAGACCTCCGAGTCTTCCTCCTCGCGGTCGCCGACGTTGACCTGTTCCGCCTCCATCTCTGTACCGCCGTGCTCGAACCCAAGGTCCTCCCCGAACACGTCCATGTCAGTCTCTGCGTCGGTCGCTCGACCTGGCATCTCCAGCCACTTCCGGCGCCATTGCTCCTCCGGTCGATCGTCCCACCAATACGAGGTGTCTGACGCCGAACCCGCCGGCGATCCTTCTGGGGAACGGGTGCTCAGTGCGGGTTCCCCGTCCGAGTCGAATCCATGGAACGTGCTGGAAGAAAGTGTGGGCGTGAACAGCCAGTCGTCGAAGAAACTCGCTGGCATGGGTCTGTGTGGGAAAAGGGCATGAAACTCGTCCTTGAGCAGGGGTTCCTCCAAAGCGTAGTCTGGCACCCAGCTATTGGCGCTGGCCCGGGTGCCCTCTCTGGCTAGGAGGTATTCGACTCCCTCTTCCCCCCATCTGGAGTCCAAAATCTCCGTGACCTCGTTGATGGGGTCTTGCTGCGTCACCCCTCGCGTCTCCGTCCGCTCCCGGAACGGACTCGGTGCCGTCCCTGGCTCCTGGAATCTGTGAGGTGCCTTGTAGGGAGTGAGCACCGACCTGTGGAACACCGGATGCATTCTGGAACCCTCCGGCAGCGCCAGTCGGAAGGCTACCGGGTTGATCTGTGCTTCGACTTGGTACGGACCAATTTGCTTGTGCCCCAACTTCTTCTTGGCTAGTGACCTGGCCGGCACTGCGTGGGCTGCCAACCAGACCCAGTCTCCCACGTGGATCTCTTCGCCAACCCGCCTGTGCTTGTCAGCTTGCACCTTGTAGGCGTGCTTAGCTAGCTCCAGCTGCCGTCTGAGTTGATCGTGTACCGCCTGCAATTCTGACGCGAACGCGTCCGCCGTCTGTGGTTCTCCGTCCCCCACTCTCTCCCGTCCCGGGAAGGTTCTGGGATTCCTCCCATTGTTGGCGAAGAACGGCGTCACCCCTGTGGACATGTGCTTCGTGTTGTTGTAAGCGAACTCGGCGAGCGGCAGGTAATCCACCCAGGTCGCAGGTTGTTGATTGGCATAGCATCTCAGGTACTGCTGCATGATGGCATTGACCCTCTCTGCTTGCCCGTTGGTCTGCGGGTGTCTTGCTGATGCCAGATCGACCTTGACATTTAGAAAACTCATCAGCTTCTGCCAGAAATTCGAGACGAACTGGCGCCCGCGGTCGGACAGGATAGACCGCGGCAGACCATGCACTTTGAACACGTGATCTATGAACAGTTTGGCGGTTTGTTCCGCCGTGGCCACCTTCGCACACGGAATGAAATGTGCCATCTTGGTGAACAAGTCCACCACCACTAGTACAGCTGTCTTGCCTCTCGAGCTGGGTAGATCCGTAACAAAGTCCAGGGCCACCCTCTCCCACGGTTCAAACGGCGTTTGCAGCGGTTCCAGTAGTCCCGCCGGTGGTTTGTGCACCGGTTTGGCCCTCTGGCAGGTGTCGCACCTCGCAACGTAGTCCGCGACTTCCCCTCTCAGTCTGGGCCACCAAAAGTCCCTTGCGACTAATTCCACCGTTTTTTCCGTGCCAAAGTGCCCGGCCGTGGGTGCGTCGTGCAGCTGCTGCAGTACCCTGGCGCGAAGTTCGTCTCCCGGCACGTAGATGGCCCCTTTACGTAAGAGCAAGCCGTCTCGTATCTGGAACTCGTCGCCCTTCGCCGTGCCCTTGTGCACCTCTGCCATCTTCGCCTGCGCGAAGGAGTCGTCCTGCAACGCCCGCCGCACCGCATCCAGGTCTACTGTGGCTGAAGCGCACGCCCACGCTGTTGGCGCGAAGATGTGCATGGCTGCCGCTGGCGTCGCCTCTTCGAGGTATTGTGGTTTGCGGGACAGTGCATCCGCCATGACGTTGGTGTCGCCTGGGACGTACTCTATTCGGAAATTGAAGTCAGCAAAGAACTCCGCCCAACGTATCTGCCTCTGGTTCAGGAACTGAGCCGTGCGCCAGTGCTCCAGATTCTTGTGATCCGTGCAGACCTGCACCGTGTGCTTGGCGCCGATCAGGAAGTGCCTCCACGCCTTGAAAGCTGCATGAATGGCCAGCAACTCCCTGTCCCAGATGGTGTAGTTCTGCTCCGACTTGCTGAGCTTTCTGGAGTAGAACGCTCCCGGCCTCCAGACCCCCTGTGGGTCCCTTTGCAGCAGGACAGCTCCCACTGCTCTATCGGACGCGTCTGTCTCTACCCGCATCGGTCTGCTGGGGTCGATATGCAGCAGTTGCTCTTCCGACGCGAAGAGACGCTTGAGTGCCTGAAAGGACTGCTCCGCCTGCTCCGTCCAGATGAATTTCTTTTTCTTGGAGCTTAGCGTGTCCGTAATGGCCGCCGTCTGCATCGCGAACCCCTTGATAAACTTGCGATAGAAGTTGGCGAAGCCGACAAACCGCTGGACCGCCTTCCGATTGCGCGGGCTCTTCCAATCCAACACCGCACGAACCTTGGCGCTGTCCATGGCTAGCCCCTTGTCCGACAACTTGTACCCCAAGAAATCCACCTCCGTCGTGTCGAACTGGCACTTCTCCAGTTTGGCGTACAGTCTATGCTGCTGCAGCCTCTTCAGCACCTCCCGAACATCTTGGTCATGGGCTTGCTGCGAGTCGGAGAATATCAGGATGTCATCCAGAAAGCAGACGCACTTCTTGTAAAGGAGTCCCGCCAACACATGATGCATGAAAGCTTGGAAACAGTGAGAACCGTTTTGCAATCCAAACGGCATCACTCTGTATTCGTAGGTGCCCAGAGGCGTGAACATGGCTGTCTTCCACTCATCGCCCTCCCTCATGCGGATGAGATTGTACGCACCTCGCAGGTCCAACTTGGTGAACACGCGTCCCTTGCGCACCGTCGCTAGTAGGTCGTCAATCCTGGGCATGGGGAAATCAGAAGGCTTGGTCATCTTGTTTAAGAGGCGAAAATCCACCACCAGTCTTTTTTGGGGCGTGTCCTTCTTCTTCACGAAGAAAACAGGACTGCCCCCTACTGCCCTGGACTCCCGGATGAAACCGCGCTGCAAATTGTGATCTATGAACTGTTTGAGTTCCTGTAATTCGTCCTCAGACATGGAATACAGCTTCCCTTTCGGTAGCGTCGCCCCTGGTAGGAGGTCAATCTTGCAGTCATATTGCCTGTGCGGTGGTAGCTTGTCAGCCTCTTTCTCGCAGAAGACCTCCAGAAAGTCTGCGTATTTGTGGGGGACTGCTTGCAACGTTCCCAACTGCAGTTGTGATTCCTCCTCCTCTCCCTCCTGTCTGGGCAGGATGCAGTGTTCTGCGCAATAAGAGGAGCCGAAGATCAGCTGTCTCTGGTACCAAGCCAGTGTCGGACTGTGCCTGTCCAGCCAACTCATGCCCAACACAATGGGCGTGTCCGACAGTTGGGTGACATTAAAACTGATGACTTCCCTGTGGTTGCCAAGGCGCATCACCATCGGTGGCGTTTGCTTCACCACCTGCCCCCCTAGCAACTCTCTGCCATCCACTGTGACGACTTGCAGGGGCAGAGTGGCAGGCAGTAGCTGTATAGCGTGCTGCTCCACAAAATCCTGCGCTATAAAGTCTGCGTTGCTTCCAGAATCCACAGAAAGCGGCACTTCGATAGTGACGCCATCGGGTAGCTGGAGAGATGCTGTGAGCTGCACTACCGGTTTGGGTGGGAGGGGGTCCGTGGGTTGCAAGATCGCTGGGGACTGCTTCACTGATGCGTCTGGCTGGGCCCCAGTGCCTCTGTCTCCAGCCAGACATCGTCGTTTCCCTGCTGTGGTTCTCCTTGCTGCGTTGCTGCAGTCACCATTGCTGAGGCTGCAGTGTGCTTGTGGAGCCTCCGGGGACACTCTTTCGCCAAATGGCCTGGATCCTCGCAGATGTAACACTTCCTGTTCCCTCTAGGAGGCTTCGCTCTCACTGCTGTCGGTGCTTGGGCTCTGGCTGCTGACTGAGCCCTTGCACCTCCAACCTCCATCGGTTCCCCTCCCCCTCCAGGCGGAGGTGTGGATTGCGCACGCGCTGCTTCTCTTGGAACGAAAGAGAAACTTCTCGCTGCTTCGCGCCCTCCACGTCCTTCATCTCTGCACCATGGACGTTCTTCCAGCCTCACCCCCACAGTCAGCGCCCTTTGGACCACCTCCTGCGTGCTTCGGGGCCTCTCCCCCCTTGCAATTTCATCCTTGACCGCAGAGCTTAGACCCTCCCAGAACAGGTCTCTGACAGGGGGCGAATCCCGGTCCCACTCTAAGGCACTGACCAGCGCAAAAAAGCGGGCGTGGTACTGCCGGACGCTTGCCCTCCCTTGTTTTAGTCCATGAATCTCCCGTCGGGCAAGATCCACATCAATAGTAGACAAAAAACACGCATCCATCGCTTTGATAAAGGCATCTGCATTCTGAAGCGCCGGATCTTTATCCCTCCACAAATTGCGTAGCCACGCTTTAGCATCCCCATGCAAATGGGATAGTACGAACCCCACTTTCTCTTCCTCATCTCTAAAGTCTTTTGCCAGCAGTTGCAGTGCGCACATTACGTCTGCTCGAAAATTGGGGTACTGTTGTAAATTCCCATCGAAGTGAGCCACAAGCCCTCCTGCTCTCCGTGCCAACCCAACCCCCTCCGGTCTGGGTCCTGGCTGCCCGTGTTTAACCCATGCTTCAAACCTGGCGTGGAGATCTCTGTAGGCGGCTGCCGCATCCTCCTCCCTCTTCTTGGATGCCAGTACCTCCGCGTTCAATTGGGTAACTGCCTGTTGCAGCGCTGCAACTGTCTCTGCTTCCGTCATCTCTGCTAACCGTCGTGAGCTTGCTCCCAAACACCGATCCCCTCCTCCAGCTGCCTCTCTCTCCGCTGCGAGATATCAGGTGTCCGAAGCTTTTGAGAGACGGGTCTTACTGTCAGAGCTGCCACCCAGTCCCAGCTCACATAGGACCAAGTCCGCCAGCGTTCACTTTATAAGAGTCTTTATTAAGTTACAGGTTTCATTTCCGAACTGCAGCGTGCAGCTCTACACCTTCTGCCCTAGGTCGGCGAAGACCCGTCTGAGTCCCCGCCTCTTGCACACCAGCTTAATACCCTAGCCTTGCTCCACCTCCTTCGCCTCTCCCTACGTCTCTGGGTCCTTCTGCCCCCCTGGGCCTCCTCCCTTCTACTCTCCTCTGACGCTGACCCCCCTGATCCTTCTGCCTCCTTGCGGCGGGCTTTAGGACCTGGCTCACTCTCCGGGCTGCTTACTGCTCCAGCTTCCGCTGCATTTGAACTTGGCGCGCGCGCCCAACTCTCTACTTTCCTCTTAACCGTTGCCTCGCTCTCTGAGGAGGGCGTGACCACCCCTGACTCGTGCCCTCCCTCCTGCTGACAGCCTCCGGAACCCGATGCCTGGCTACCTTCCTCCCTGCTGCTCTCAGTCTTGAGCGTGGGTCCCGACTTCCAGCTGCTGCCGCCCTCAGTTATGAGCGTGGGTCCCGACTTCCAGCTGCTACTCTCTGAATCTCCTCTGTTCCCTTCCTCCTGGGGTGTCCCCCCGGATCCCCCCCTTGCTCTGCTCACTGGGGCTCCCTTTTGGGAGTCCTCTGACTCACTGCTTAGGCTTGGAGATCTCGGGTCGTCATCATCACTCATTTTCCCTTCGGATTCCTCCCCCTCGCTCTCTGCTTCCTCCCTTCTCTGCGTCTCTGCTCCTGAACCCCTGACAGGTGGCATCTAAAATTAATTCATATTAATGATGAAGGGCCTAGAAAGGCTACAATGATGATATTGGGGATCAAATCTGGGGCCTTGCGCATGCAAAACAGGTGCTCTGCAGTCGAGTTATGGCCTTTTACAAGACTGTTTTCCCCTGCCTGTCAGATGATGGCTCAGAGGGACAAGTTCAGTCCTGCTGGGTGCTGCTGCACAAGTGTGTTTTCCACAGGGCAAAGCAGACCTGTGTTGCCAGCAGGCTTGAACCTTCTGCTCATCATCTGGTGAGCAGAGAGTTCCATCCTGCTGGGTGCTGCTTCCCCAGCATGTTCCTGGTGGGGCTGCTGCCCTGTAGGTTATTGTTAGGTTGCTGCATGCTACTATTGCATTATAGGTTAGGGAGTGACCTGCTTGTGGTTCTTGATCAACCTGTGGAGTGCACCAATTAGAAGTTAAATGTTAAAAGTCAAGAAAATAATACAAAGTGTATGGACTTAAAGTGTGTGTGAGAGAGAGATTTAAAAACTGCTAAACTATTATAAACTCCCTGGGCAAGCTTTCAATTAAGGTGACAGCAACTGTGATTTTTATTTCAGCTTTGTAAATAGCCACTTGATTATTCGCTATGGGTATAATTTGCCTCCAGGTTACCAGACGTCTCATTGCCACCTTCCTTGATACCGCTTTCTGACAGCTTTCCAAATAAATCCACAGAGGTCAGAAGTCTTGCTACCCAAGTATACTTTCTTCTGTTAGTCCTTTGTGCAATAAATTTCTTAAACTTTTGTAAGAGTTTCCTTTCTTGTTATTTGGAAGTAATTATTGGTTGCTGTTGATTACTAGGGTTTTTTTTACGCGGGGGAGAGGACTTCTGTGGGTTGGGAGTAGTTCCAGAGTCCTAACATTTATGCGACTTGCCTTATGCTTAAGCTTTGTGAATAATTCAACATAATGAAGGAAGCATTTTGATTTTGGCAGCCATGTAGTTCTTCCGTATGAAGTTGCCCTAGGCTTGTTGCTCTGCCCCAGCCTGGTGACTAAGAAACAGGTCTTTATGTTCTATTTCAAGGGAGATTTGGGAACCAAGCAGACCATTTTCTGGGTTCTTTGGCGTTTGCTAAAATGGTGAATCGGACCTTAGCTGTGCCCCCCTGGATTGAGTACCGGTATCACAGGCCTCCCTACACAAATGTAAGTAGTTCTGAGAACTTCTGAGGTATATTTGGGTTCTGTGCTTTTGGAATGCTACAGATTTTCCCAAAGCCACACATAAGCAGGCTCAGTGAATAAGTCCTTGGAACAGATGAGTTAATTCTGCTTGTGTTGGGTGCTATCTACATTTTGTATACCTTGTACAAGCCCCCCCCCAAAAAAGTTTTCAACCATTAAGCTCTGGTCCTCCTCTAGTCTTTAATTAGCCAACTGCAGGTCTTGAAAGCTTTCCTGGCCTCTGCTTCAAGCTGGAGTTTCATGCATAGTGAAGGAGTCAATAGTACGTCAAACCTGCAAATCTGACAAACCAGGGTAGACTAGGTTTTGGAAATTCTTCAGCCCTTTAAGTTATGCTGCTCACTTTTCCTTCAGATGGTTGTGGATTCACTATTGCTGGAACAATTATGTGTGTGGACAGGCTCCTAAACTCTGTTTTCTTTGCATTGCAGCAGCACGTTCCCTACAAAGAATACTTCAAGCTGGCGCCTCTCCTGGAGTACCACCGGGTCATCACTTTGGAAGAATTTATGGAAAAGTTGGCACCCATCCACTGGCCTCCTGGCAAGCGAGTCGCATACTGCTTTGAAGCAGCAGCTCAGAGGAGTGCTGACAAAAGGACTTGCCCTATGAAGGTAGGAGTCCTTCTCATCCATGAGGTGCCTTCTGTAACCCTGGGCTGTAGTAAAAGCTCCGCTGCTGCCGTTCTTCTAAAAAAGCACACCAAGAACTGTGGCCAATATAAGTTTCAATAGTGGGAGTGGTCCCTACTCGCGAATCAATAGTCAATTGTAACAAAAACTAATCCATTCAAAAGTATGTATTCTGACAAGGATTACAAACTCAAATAGAGGTTACGAACTCAGAGATTACAAATTCAAACTCATAAGGATATGTATAACATAATAATTCGTTACAGTATTAGAGATAAGAGTTCATGTTAGTCCATAGTCAGATTTGACGTGAAGATCTTAGTTTCAATCATTGAGCAGAAGTCAATTATGGATCAGAAATTATGGATAAGAACCCAGGACAGGGCCCTGTTTCGATATATTCACCTTCATCAGCTGGAAGTATCAAACATTGCATGAAAATACATTTAAATTCTAAATTATCATAAATTATAAAACAGTATTATGCAACAGCTAGCTAGGGACCATGGGAGTTGTAGGCCAAAAACATCTGCAGGGCCGAGTTTGAGGAAGCTTGTTCTAGATAAAGTTCTGTGGATCATTTCAGTGTGTTTGTTCCTTTCATCCTCTCTCTACTTGGAAAGCTTCTGGTAAACTCACACACAGGTTTCAGTGGGGGCAGAACTATGGAATATGGGTTGTGTCAGCTAGGAGCTTGCAGCTCCCGTAGCAGCTGCAAAGCTGCCTGTTCCTCTGGCCTGCCTCACCTTTCGTCTGCCGCAGTGAACGAGCAGCTGCCTTTGCTTTTGCAGGATGGAAACCCCTTTGGCCCCTTTTGGGATCAGTTTGCTGTGGATTTCGATAGGTCGGAGCTGTTTGGAGGCCTCTCCTTCAGTGCCTCTTACAAGGACCACTGGATTCGAAGGTAGCAAGTGTCGCTTGGAGGTGCCATTGGGCGAAGGGCATGGTTAGGTACTGGGCACATTTCTCCATTGCTGCTCTGGCTTGTAAAGGGTTCTTTGAAATCATCATCATCATCATCATCTTTTATTTGTATCCCGCCCTCCCCAGCCGAAACCGCACTCAGGCGGCTAACATCAGACATATAACTGTTGGGATGCTGCTAAGGAATCGGGCAATTGGAAAGCCCCCAGATGGCTCCAGCCCACCGGCCAACGTGCCGGTCAAACTCCAGTCCTTGGTGCAGCATGAATCTGCGACCCAGAGCTTCAGAAGCTGGGCACGCAACTCAGCAGAGTAAACGCACAACAGAAGTTGCAGGGAGAGGCTGTGTAAAGCATATTTACAGGCAGTTTATTCAGCGTACATCAGGACAAAAGGAAAAACATGTCTTCTCCCTTTCATGTCCAAGCAAGCAGCATAATCAGTAGCTATACACACAACGGAAGTTCCCAGCAAGTTGTGCTGGAGTGTAAACAGACATGTGACATACAACAATTCCACACATCTGTTAAGGTGGAACGGAATATCTTAACAATAATATTGGTATAAAATCAAACAATAATTAAATTACCTCCTAAAAAACAAGTCAGTATCAAATTAAAATCTAATTAGATGGCTTTCCGCAGGATTAGGGTTGCTGTCAACTTTCAGATTTGAAAATAAGGGATCAGCAGCCTCACCTGTCCCGGGGACTGTCTACAGGATATCTAACGATCCGGGATAGCAGCCAGAAGCAGCGGGAAATGGTGCTGGAATAAGGGAATTTCCCACAAAAAAAGGGAAGGTTGACAGCTATGGTTGGGAACAGTAAATGCTCATCAGGCTCAGCTGCTTACGCTGTTCTTATATGGGCCTGTGAGAAGGCTGGGAGGCCTCTTTCAGACTAGTTCTTATACAAAAAGAGAAGGGGATTCAGGCTGAGCCCTGACCAAAGGCCTGGCGGAACTCCGTCTTGCAGGCCCGGCAGAAAGATGCCAAATCCCGCAGGGCCCTGATCTCTTGTGGCAGAGTGTTCCACCAGGCCAAGGCCAGCCTAATCTCCCTGAGACCTGGAATCTCCAAGATGTTGTTATTTGCAGACCGTAAGGAAAGAAGGACAAGTATCCTGCCTTTCTGCACGGATGGCAACCAAGGTAATTTAACAACTAGAAAACACAAAAACAGACAAAATATAATAACAGACAAAAATTGAGCAGATAAAAATGCCTTGATAATAAAATTACATTTTCCATTGAGGATGGGAGAAGAAGCAGTGGCATATAGCAAAATAGGGGTCTTTCTGGTTCCTATTTTTGGGAGATGACCATCTGGGTCCATTAGACTTTCCTCTAAATCATTTAGGAAAAAGCTAAACAATGTGGGGGCGAAAATACAGCCTTGTCTCACTCCCCTAGCCATCTCTATACAATCTAAAAGTTGGCCCTGCAACCCACATCTAACCTGCAATTTGCTATCACTGCACAGAGCTTTAATGAGGAAGAAGAGTCGCATAACGGTCTTTGGGTGGTATGTGTTTTGTAAGAAGTTCAAGGATCTTGGGCAGTAGAACTAGGAAATACACCTCCAGCTCTGAGACCGTAAGACACTGCTGCCAGTTGGCATGTGTGGGACAGAGGTCTGTGACAGTATTAGGCAGCTGCATGCATGCATAACTAAAGTCTGCTTGCTTAGTCTGTTGATTTTTCAGAGATTGCTGCCGTAGTTTAAAATACAGGGAGGTGCATTTTGCAACTTCTTTCCCCTAAGGAGGCCCGCCTAAGCTCCAGTATGCAAATATTTGGGAGGTGATGCAAGTGTCTGGGGAATTAGGAAGTTCTTATGAGCTGAAAAGCATGACAACAGAAATGCAAAATACAGATTAACTTTATTCGGGTTAGCATATTCTTCATAAATCTTGTTAGTAATTCATCTCTTTGTTGTAGGTGTGTTAAAAACAATTTTAACTAGAAAAAAGCATTTGCATTAAAAGTTCTCAACAGTAAAAACTGAGCAGCACTGGTGCGAGCAAACATGGCAAGTTGTAGCTCCTGTTGATCTTTCCACTGTGTCTTTTACTAGGTTTCCCTCCTCTGAACATCCTGTTGTTGCTCTTCCGGGGGCACCAGCCCAGTTTCCAGTTCTGGAAGAGTACCGCTCCCTGCATCAGTACATGGTATGGTCTGATGAGATGGTGAACAAAGGCGAGTCCTATATTAATTCGTTCCTGGTCAGACCCTACGTGGGAATCCATTTGCGTGTCGGTTCAGACTGGGTATGGTTCTTACATATACTTCCATGGGGACTGTAATGTGGGCAGGGCTGTAATAGAGTCTGACTGGCAGCTTCTAACTCCATATGAATAAAAAACGGAGAGGGCGGGGCTGTTAAGAACATATGCTGGTTCAGAACAAAATCCTACCTAGCTCAGCATCCTGTTGCTTACCTAGGGCCATCCTTTGTCAGCTGGGTGCCTCTGGGAAGCTCATAAGCAGGAGTTGAGATCAGGTACCCTCTCTCTGTTTTCTTCCCCAGCAGCTGGTGATATTCAGAGGCATGCTTTCTCTGATCCTGAAGGGGTGTACACATTGTGACTTGCAGTTATTGACAGCTTCTTGCATACTTGAACTAGACTGTTTGGGGATGGGAATATAACTGAAGCTAACAACAACACATTTTATTTATACCCCGCCCTCCCTGGCCAGAGCCGGGCTCAGGGTGGCTAACACCATTAAAAGCACAGTAAAAACATAATAGGGGGGGGAGAGAGAGAGAGAGAGAGAAAATATTTAAAATACATGTTAAAATGCAATTTAAAATGCAGCCTCATTTTAAAATAGCCGATAAATCAAGACCATAAGGGGAGGGGAACATAAGGGTCAGACCGAGTCCAAACCAAAGACCAGACGGAACAGCTTTGTCTTGCAGGCCATGCGGAAAGATGTCAAGTCCCGCAGGGCCCTGGTCTCTTGTGACAGAGTGTTCCACAACGTTGGGGCCAGTATTGAAAAGGCCCTGGCCCTAGTTGAGACCAATCTAACCACCTTGTGAACTGGGACCTCCAAAATGTTGTCATTTGTGGACCTTAAGGTCCTCCGCGGGGCAGACCAGGAGAGGGGGTCCCGTAGGTACGTGGGTCCTAGGCTGCATAGGGCTTTAAAGGTCAAGAGCTGACCCTGTACTCCACCAGGAGCCAGTGCAGCTGGTAAAGCCCTGGATGAATGTGATCCCGTGGCAAGGACCCTCCATTAGCAATGTGGTTTTTTTGCCTGCTTTGGCTAGTTGTATGGAATTCTCCATTGCTGTGAAGTTCTCCTACCTTTGTATGATGCTCTGTTTCTCACCACTTCTACCTGTGTGTGATGTTCTGTTTTTCTCCTCCCTCCGCCTTAGAAAAATGCATGCAATATGTTGAAAGATGGCACTGCTGGGTCTCATTTAATGGCGTCGCCACAGTGTGTGGGCTATGATCGGAACACTGCTGCACCCCTTACCATGGATATGTGTCTGCCAGGCCTGAAAGAGATAAAACGAGCGCTAAGACTCTGGGTGAAGAAGACAGATGCAAAAGCTGTGTACATCGCCAGTGACTCTGAACCTTATACGAAGGAAATACAGCAGCTTTTCAAACAAAAGGTAATGCCTGCTGCAGCTGGAGCAATGAGTAGTTACTGGTGCAAAGTTCACTGCTTTTCTCTCTCTGGGTGTATGCATTGGAAATATTAATATCTTGCCTTTCTTCTCAGATGGAGGAATCGGGGGGGCTTACAGCCGGGATGGGCAGAAAAAAGTTTGGGCTCTACTGGGTCTTTGAGTGATTTGGCAACGCAGTTCTTTTGCTCAGAAAATATGCGGTTGCATTAGATATAGATGTAGATGAACACTACTTCAGAAATCATTGAGGTGACTTTCCACATGGCAAACCAGAGGTGAGACATAATGGTGGTTCTTGAACCAAGGACTGTCCTTGAACCAAGGACTCTGGGAATCTGAAGGCGCTATAGAAAGGTGCGGCTTGATGAAACAAGTTCAGGTGGAGGGATAGAATGAGTAGATAGACAGCTTGTGGCAAACGCCACGTCTGCTTGTGTGTGTTCACTTTCAGTCACTGAGCTCTGCTTGTTTTCCCCTTTTCAGATAAAAGTGGTGTACCTGCAGCCTGAAGTGCCCCAGGTAGATTTGTACATTCTCAGCAAGTCTGACCATTTCATTGGAAACTGTGTTTCTTCCTTTACTGCCTTTGTGAAAAGAGAACGTGATGTGCATGGGAAACCCTCATCCTTTTTTGGCATGGACTATCCACCCACGTCAAGGGACGAATTGTAGCCCCTAGAGGAAGAGATGCCTTTCGACCCACTATTTGCATACAGTTCTCATAAATACAAGGTCTCCCTCAAAGCAAGCACTGGATATATCTGGATTCTACAGGTTCATCCTCATGGCAATCCTTGAATATTACTAGAACGTGACCTGAAAGGAGAAGTGGATGACTTCCAGGAAACATTCCCTCCTCCCACAGTTGTGGTTCAAATAAGCAAACCCACTCCCATTCCTCTCTTCCCCTTTCTGTGCTGTCTTGCTACCTCTTCTGGAATTAATGACTCGTCTGGTGCTTCCTTAATGCACAGTATTCTCAAGACAGCTTGTTCACTGACAAGAAGTGTTCTGACATTAAGAACTGGGAACCAGCAGATACGTTCTCAGTTGTGCAACCAACTGACATTTGCCTTGTGTGCTTTTGTTTTCTGAGCTGCCAAATGGATTTGATTCCCATTCCCCCTTGCTGGGAGTGGGGAGACTATAAGCAAATGATTTCGCTATCAGCTGTGACACGTTATGGGACTTTCACAGGAGTTTTAGTCCTAATAACTCTGGTGCCCTGTGGACCAGTTCTGTTTGAGGCAATTCCCAGGTAGCATAGAGATACTTTTTTTTTAATCCTATTACACAAGAGCCTTTTAGAGGATTTTTGTATTTTACAAAATTGGCAGTCTAAGCACTGTACACAGTATAAAATAGAAGTTAAGAAATAATCTTTTTGAAACACCATAATAATTCGTAAATCAAATATTATGCACCTTTTATTGGGCCCATTTGCAACTTCGCTGAGAGCTCAGTGCATCAGTTGCATTTTAATGGCTTTTGGTGGGTCAGCAATCACGTCTTTCTGAGCTCTCTCTTCTGGAAACTCAGTCTGGCTGCCATCTTGAAACTATTTTGTTTCATTGAGCAGGGGGTTGGACTAGGAGACCTCCAAGATTCCTTCCAACTCTTGTACACTCATTCTTTGAGCATCCTTTTTATGTTTAGAAGCTGTGACCTTTGAAAAGTCTCTGAAAGGAATAACCACTTGGTCCACTTTCAATTTCAGATATTTACTTTGAGTCTCTTGAAAAGAGGAGCCAACAGATAGTGGATCTTGATTTTTTTGTTTTAAAGGTTTTATGCACTTTTCTCTGCATAATTGCTCTGAAATCATGATTCAGCTTTCTCGATGTACATCTGAACTATGCTCACTAATTTACCTGTAGAGTTTTCCCACGGAAAAATACTCAGGCAGGAGATCTGCAAACTGTCAGGTTACCTAGTTCATGTTATGTTTCCTCATCACATCAGTAGTAACTTTCTGTGGTGACAGCGCAGCATCTTACCATCTGATAATTATCTGCTCCTGTGCATTCTGAACATCAGTTGACAAATTGTCCTGGCTGCTGACTGCATGCCTGAACTATCCATCTGCACTCTATATTAAGACAGAGTATGTTGTGCTGGGGGAGATAACTTTCTGGAGCTTTCTATTTGCTTTATTGGGCTCGAATTGCACAGACAGCATTGTTAGCCTCTGTATCTTCCTTTTAGGTGTTGATGAAACAATCTTGCAATAGCAGGATTGAATTGCAAATGAACTTTTCCAAGGTTTGGTTGCTTGTGGTAGCAGTATTGCCTCCAGTCTCTTTTCTGTCTTCCTTTGCCATCTTCTGAAAAGATTCTGGTTCATAAATGCTAACAGTTTCAGCTGACCAGTAAACACTTTTATAAGCAGCAACTTTGCAAGTTTATTAATTTAATCACTACCTTGCATCACTTATTGATAGTGAATTATCACTGGCAAGCTACAAATCTGAAAACCAGCATTGTATTTGCTGGAAACGTCTTTGCTCATCTTTATGAAGTACTGGAGAAGTTTGTTTAAAAGTTCCGTCTTAAAAAGGTATAGAGAAGCACTAGGCTTGGAAGAGAAATGCAGTTCCTGTGTTTTGGTAGATTCTGCAGTGAAACCATGTGTTCCAAAGCTAACCGTAATATGGATGATAATGATGGTGATGATCAAATGAAAAATAGACTCTCAATAGATTGTCCAGGAATATTTATGAAGAACAACAAAAAAACCCAAGGAAGGCTGAGGCTGTGACAGCACATGGAGATGATCTCTGACTTCATCTGTTAGGTGGGATCCTCCCTTCTGCTTGAGCTTCTGAAAGAATACAGTATTTTGATTCCAAAGATCAGTAAGTGCCACAATATTTCCGTCTGGAGCAGCAAGAACAAACAGTTACTCTTCTGCAATTCGTCAATAAGCATAAGAATATAGCAATTTCCTTGATGGGTCAGGCAAAGGTCCACCTTAAACCAACCTTTTGTTCCCAACAGCAGCCATCCAGAAGACAATGGCAGGGCCTGAAGGCAGCAGTTCTCCTCACCAGCTTGCCTCCATCTTGTATATCAAGTTATATTGCCATATGGGAGTTGCCATATTAGCTGTTATGGCTAATGGCCATTTGTAGATTTCACCTCCAAGAATCTGAAAAAAAAGCTGTTTTACTGCCTGATAAACCCACGGATAGCTCCACATATTATCAAAGGAAGTTCCAGAGATTCAGTTATGTCCTGTGACAAAACTTCCTTTTTTTGTCCGCCTGGCAGTAGGTGGTTAAGTCTGTTTTGTTAGACGAACCTGGCTTTCCAGTATTATGAGAGGTAAGGGGAAATCTCCCTTTTTGCTCTCCACGCTATTCATAGTTTTGTAAACTCTTTATCATGTATGCGAAGTTACTCTGCAATTCATATATTTATATATAAAGCCCATTGTCTCTTAACCAGCACTGAAGCATCAACATTCATATCTGGAGGCTTCCTAATGGGCATGAGAATCCTCTGTGCTATACCTTCAATATATCTTGCCTCTTTGTGGAAGGAAATGCCAACCTCTGGTTGAAATACAACTAATGAAATTTTTTAAAGGTGGTTTCCTCAACCTCGGCCCTCCAGATGTTTTGAGACTACAGTTCCCATCATCCCTGACCACTGGTCCTGCTAGCTAGGGATCATGGGAGTTGTAGGCCAAAAACATCTGGAGGGCCGAGGTTGATGTAATGCTGTACACCATTATCTGGAAGTAAGTCCCAGTGAACTCAGTGTGGATACTCATAGGGCTGTGCTGTTAATGATGTTGACCATATGGAATTTGCAGGGGTGCAGCTACACCATGCCATGAGGAGACAATTCATCCATGGGGTGCAGCCTCGCCAACATTTGTGTACAGTGGTACCTTGGGTTACAGACTCCGCTAACCTGGAAGTAGTACCTTGGGTTAAGAACTTTACCTCAGGATGAGAACAGAAATCACGCGGCGGCATGAGGCCCCATTAGCTAAAGTGGTACCTCAGGTTAAGAACGGTTTCAGGTTAACGGATCTGCAGAACGAATTAAGTTCATAACCAGAGGTACCACTGTAAACTCCATTTATGTGGCTGGCTCAGAATGGAGGACATCTGGGGTATTTGTATGCTATGCACAATATCAGAAGCCATGTTTCAATTTTTTAAAAAATTAATGTACAGAGGATAACTTTGTGATTTTCATTTTCATAATAAAACATTAATCTTCCTCTTGAGTGTTTTTATGACTTGAAACATTCCTCCTAGCTTTGGCTATGGTTAACATCCACCTGGTGAAACCACGTGCCGATGTTTTCTCCTTTTAGAAAAAAAGGAAGTTGTTGGCCCAGATGGCTGCCTTTCACTCTTCAATTTAGGGATCTCCAAACATAGAATCTCGCTGCCATGGACCTGATTAGGCTTATGCCATTGGCAGAAGGCCCAGCTTAGAAGTGAGGTCATGGGCTCTCTCTTTCCACGTAAGCTATGCACACTTCCAAGCATCTGTTTTTAAAAGCAACAGATTCTTGTGCAGAGTGGATTAACCAAGAGCTTCTTTGCACAGTTGAAGATTTTATCTGACTGCCCAAGAACTGCTTTTCTTTCATTGCATTTAGTCGTAGTAATAATAATAATCGCTTCGAACTATTTGATTTTTTCCAGACAGATGATCAAATTCTAAATGGAATGAAGCTCTATTGATTTCTGTTACTTGCAAGTCAGCAGCTTGGGCAGTGTTGACTTAAGATTGGCACATGGGGAAATTCACCTGTTAAATAGTGTCAGTTGACCACCTACTATTTGAGTGTAGTTCTTAGAATGTCATCCTGTAAAGGGCAGCACACCACCTTACTTCATTCAAGTTTAAATTTGTTAGCTGGGTCAGAAAGGCATCCTGACCCTTTGGCCAGGAAGTGGTGAGTGTAAACCTTGCAGAGAAGCAAAGCTTCCCTCCTTGAACACCTCTTATATGGGGGCATTTCTGTACAGGAACGCAATACTCTGAAGAGATGGAGTCTCTGTTGGGCTTTCTTAACCACCTGGGTTGTATTTATTTTCCAAGTAAGGTCTTCACAGGGACGCGGGTGGCGCTGTGAGTTAAACCACAGAGCCTAGGACTTGCCGATCAGAAGGTCAGCGGTTCAAATCCCCGCGACGGAGTGAGCTCCCGTTGCTCGGTCCCTGCTCCTGCTAACCTAGCAGTTCAAAAGCACGTCAAAGTGCAAGTAGATAAATAGGTACTGCTCTGGTGGGAAGGTAAACGGCATTTCTGTGTGCTGCTCTAGTTCACCAGAAGCAGCTTAGTCATGCTGGCCACATGACCAGCTGTACGCCGGCTCCCTTGGCCAATAAAACGAGATAAGCGCCGCAACCCCAGAGTCGGCCACGACTGGACCTAATGGTCAGGGGTCCCTTTACCTTTACCTTTAAGGTCTTCACTGAGATAAACTCCTAGGAATTTAAAGGAAGAGACTCTCCCCACACAGCCCTCCCCGATGTACAGCGGGGCTAGTTCTCCTCTCTTCCTCCGAAGGTCCAACACCATCTCCTTTGTCTTGCTGATATTAAGGTGCAAGTTGTTCCCTAGGCACCATGCAGATATTTTTTGGCCCTCCCCTCTGAGCCCTCTGCCCACCTGTGATTCCCAGCAGCTAAGCATTCAGAGGCATACTGCACAGAGGCGAAGTTCAAATAGTGTTGTTTCCAAGCCCCAGGCAAAGTGTAAAGTTCTGAGCAGCTCCTGTCTTGAGTTGAGGTCAGCGGCATCTGGGGAGAGGTGTGCACCCCTCTTTTAAATGCTGCTCTTTGTTTATACTGTATGGTTTTCTATCCCTTTTTTTAACCATGCTGCAAAGTGAAGTTGAAGGGAAGTACGGTATATAAATTAACAATGTTGTGATAGCTTAACCAAAAAGTATCTCTGCTTCTCTTTCTTTTTTCACTCGTCTCCCCTTCCCTAATGGGGCTTCACACACTCTCTTTAATGAATCGGGGACAGAGAAATTGTGCACAGCAAGATACCAAAGTGATGGAGAAATTGCATCCAGCAAGCATAAGGCTTTGGGCAACAGGCCAAGATCTGGAACACTGAAGGCTTTATAGCCTCAGATGCAATTTCCCTGGTCTCTTCCAGAAAGTCCCATAAAACACATTAATCACAATTAATTTTTTTTATCAATACACTCCTGCAGTGGGCACTTGTGCTTCCATTCACTTGATGTTTTCTCTGCCAGAACTCCCATAAATTATGTTCCTTCCCCCACTTCCATTCTACCAGAATTGCTTCACTGGGCGCCAGTGCCAAATTTGAATTCCTAGAAGTCCTTTTGCCCTTAGGACTGAGATCAGATGGCATTTCTAGCTGTAAAACAAATAACAAAGATCATCTGCTGTGCAGAGAAGATGAATTAGGATCGTAAAGCTTTTAAGATAGTTTTAAGAACAAAAATTATATAGTAGATTTATTGAGGAAGGGGCTTTGATGAGCCTAAACAAAAATTACTTGCATTGGACCTTAATACGGATTGAATTCTGATGGACACAACACATGTTTCTGTGTGTAGATGGCAAGCTAGTAGTGTATGCTGAGGCGTAGAGGGACCCCATTTTCACCAGCTCACTTCAGATAGTCATTCAAATCACATAACTCCTCTCACTTCTTCAATCCCATGTGAACCAGTGGTTTAGAGGTAGCACTAACCATAGTTTCCTGATGTGGAATGGCATGGGAAGCAGACAATCACAACTCAAAAATGGAGTAGGGCATCTAGTAACGGAAGGGTGAGGAGAAAGCAACACCTTCCTGATTCTTCAAACCATGGCTGGATAATGGTACAAATGGAAATTTCTGGTTTGGACTGGTTTGGTTAATATAATGTACAAACCATCAATAGGATAACCTAAAGAGACTCAACATATTTTCAAGAAAAACATTTAAATGCGGTTTACCACATATCAAAGCATCAAATCAAACAATCCAGAGCAAAACATTACTGACAAAAGTCAAATATAAAATATACGTTCATAGCAACATAATTGGCAGGAAACTAAAATATTAAAAGATTTCAAAAGAAAAGTGGTGAACTACAGAATGAACATTGAACGCAGCAAAGTTAACCAAAAAAATCAAAACCGTTATCTTGATAGAAAACATTATTAAATATCCAAAAAATTCAAACCGTTATTTCGATAGAAAACATTACTAAAGGAAGTCAGATATAAAACGATCATTTGAAACAGCATAATTAGCAAGAGGAGAGGGGCTGCTCTTTTGGAGAGGGAGGAAGCCCCTTGACGCCACCCGAATCCTTGTCTGTCACAGGGAGCTGCCCCATTGCTGTGGGGTTTTGGGGAGAGACTTCGCCTGTCCCAAGCTGCAGGAGCTGACCCAAAGCCCAGGCTTGCCTCCGGAGAGTCGGGGCAATTTCCTGCTAAGGTGCCACCTCACTGCACTTATACAAATTGCATCCCATCTGCCATTTTCTTGCCCAATCACCTGTTTTCCCAAGATGATTTGGCAGCTCCTGGCTGGACCACTCTGAATATATTTGCATTGCCTACAGGTTTTTTATCACTTCACCACCCACTATTCCTTTATGCCCACATCTTGCCACAGCTCCCTTCCTACTCCTGGCAGTGAAGCTGTCCAGTTTTTGAGGGGTCTCCTATTGCCTCTCCCGCTGCCCCCCAGCAGCTGCTCTACTCTCATTCTGCTTCTTTTCCTCCTTGCCCTTATGGGATGGTTTTTAACAGGTTGTTGTTGTTCTTTAGTTGTGTCCGCCTCTTCGTGACCCCCTGGACCAGAGCACTCCTGTCTTCCACTGCCTCCCGCAGTTTGGTCAAACTCATGCTGGTAGCATCGAGAACACTATCCCACCATCTTGTCCTCTGTCATCCCCTTCTCCTTGTGCCCTCCATCTTTCCCAACATCAGGGTCTTTTCCAGGGAGTCTTCTCTTCTCATGAGGTGGCCAAAGTCTTGGAGCCTCAGCTTCAGGATCTGTCCTTCCAGTGAGCACTCAGGGCTGATTTCCTTCAGAATGGAGAGGTTGGATCTTCTTGCAGTCCATGGGACTCTCAAGAGTCTCCTCCAGCACCATAACTCAAAAGCATCAATTCTTCGGCAATCAGCCTTCTTTATGGTCCAGCTCTCACTTCCATACATCACTACTGGGAAAACCATAGCTTTAACTATACGGAGCTTTATTGGCAAGGTGATGTCTCTGCTTTTTAAGATGCTGTCTAGGTTTGTCATCGCTTTTCTCCCAAGAAGCAGGCGTCTCTTAATTTCATGAGTGCTATAGGAGGGTATATTAATTGCAATTTATCCTTCCAGGCCCTCCCCCCTACATGTGACTGTTAAACAGAGTTTTAAAATCCCATCCTTGGCAGCAAAATTGAAAGCATAGGAATTATGGTAGGCTGCAAAGCCTTTGAGCAAGTCCAACAAACAAAGGAAGCTGACTTCCTTCCCTCTTTGGGAAAAATCAGGCAACAGCTTGTAAAGTAAGTTTAAAAATAAGATTTACTTACTTTATAATCCAGCATTGGTTCACAGCAAGGTAAAGTAAAGGTAAAGGTACCCCTGCCCGTACGGGCCAGTCTTGCCAGACTCTAGGGTTGTGCGCCCATCTCACTCAAGAGGCCGGGGGCCAGCGCTGTCCAAAGACACTTCCGGGTCACGTGGCCAGCGTGACATCGCTGCTCTGGCGAACCAGAGCCGCACACGGAAACGCTGTTTACCTTCCCGCTTGTAAGCGGTCCCTATTTATCTACTTGCACCCGGGGGTGCTTTCGAACTGCTAGGTTGGCAGGCGCTGGGACCGAAGACGGGAGCGCACCCCGCCACAGGGATTCGAACCGCCGACCTTTCGATCGGCAAGCCCTAGGCGCTGAGGCTTTTACCCACAGCGCCACCTGCGTCCCGTTCACAGCAAAGGCAGCACTAAAAACTATGCACTATTTTTTTTAAAAAAATTACACAATAACCAGTCTTAGCACCAGCCAGGGACTGGAGCAAACAGAGCACCAATAAACACTGTTAACGAAGCAGCAACTAAAAGATGCGCTAAACATCCCAATTACAAGGAGAGAGAGGCTATTGGTTTGTTTTTGCTTTATTATGTATTTTTTATATTGCACTTTTATCTTGTGGACAGCCCTGAGATCAATGGATATATGGATTCATATTGATGTCATATATACGTAAGTTTATTTATATAAAAAAATCGTTTATCAATGATGAAAGTAAAAGAAATACAGCAAAAGCCATATGATTAGCAGCATTAACAAAACCTAAAAAAAGAAAGCTCAAGCTGAGCTCATAGAAACTCTGGATCTCCCGCTTTCTCCAGCGGATTAAAACACACCTAAGCCAGACAGCTGAAAACGCCGGCAGCATTAAGATAAATTCAGCGGTGTAAATTAGTTTTGATGGCTGTTAATAATGGAATACTGAATTGTATGGTTTTTGTAAAATATGCAGGGATTTAGGATATGTAAAATGAACCATGGAAAGAGAAGGAGGGAAGTCATTGATATCTTAAGGATGTAGAAACGAGAATTTTAAATTGTAAAAACAGAAAATTTAATAAAAATTGTATTAAAACAAAAAACACCGCGCATGGCGCACGTGGCCGAGGCGCCTCGAGGGCCAGAGGGGCGTGTCGCGTTGCCAGGGGCGTGTCCCGTTGCCAGGGCCGAGGGCGCGGAGGAGGCGGGGCCCGTTGCTAGGGCCGGGGCGTCGCCAAGGAAGTGATGGCTTCGGGGCGGGCGGCCGCGTTGCCAAGGAAGTGAGCGGCGGCCGCGGCGGGGCCGGACTCCCCCTGCCGTATCCGGTGCTGCCGCCGCCGCCGCCGCCGTCCCTGCCGCAGCGGCGGGAGGAGGAGGGGGTCTCCATGGTGACGGCGCAGGTGAGTGAGGGGCCTCGCCCTCGCCTTCTCCCCCCCCCACACCGTGCGCGCGCCTGGGGCGGCGAGGGGGTGCGCGCGCGAGGCGGGAGGAGAAAGAACCGCATCTGTGGGGCGGGGGCCTCGGGCGGCCCCACGCCTCTCCCTCTCTCTCCCCCCTTCCTCACGCTCAGGGGCACACGCGTGTCTGGGTGTGGTAACGTGGGGATGCGTGCACGCGCAACGGGGTGCTCCCTCCCCCTCCTCTCCCCATATCCTTCTGCACTCTCAAGGCACACGCGTGTCTGGGTGAGGTAACGTGGGAATGCGTGCACGCGCACCGGGGTGCTCCCTCTCTCGCCGCCTCCTTCTGAGCTCTCAAGGCACACGCGTCTCTGGGCGTGGAACCGTGGGAATGCGTGCACGCGCACCCGGATGCTTTCTCCCTCTCCTCTCTAACCCCCCCCCGCGCCTTCTTCTGCGCTCTCAAGGCACACGCGTGTCTGGGCGTGGGTGTGGATGGTGGATGCGTGCACGCACCCGGATGCTCCCCTCACCTCTTCCTCTCTCCGAAGGATGGGGGTCGGCGTCTGCTCCATACACACAAGGCCATGCCCTGCTGCGACCCCTCCAGGTGAACTGACCTCACAGGAGGAGGCAGGGAGGGCCACCAGCTGGGATGGAGACAGATCCATGGAGGAGGAGGAGGCTATTCGGAGGCAGTGATGCTTCTGAATCCCACTTTCTGGAAAACCACAGCAGGAAGGGAGAGGGATCTTGCGTTCGAGTCCTGCTCGGGGCATCTGGTGGGCCACCGTGAGGAGGCGCTGCTGGACGCCATGGGCCGTGGGCCTGATCCAGCAGCCGGCTCTTCTGTTCTTCCGCATGTTATTAAATGCCCGTCCGTCCCCTGCAGTTCTTTGAATGTGGGTGTCCTCAAACACAAGAGGCAGCCACCAGCTGGGATGGCTTTTGCGAGACAATTAGACAAGACACGGCTGTCCGTGGTCGCTAGCCGTGATGGCTGAGGCATTATGCCTCTCAGCATCATAGCATTGTAGAACTGTAGCGTTGGAAGGGACCCCACGGGTCATCTATTCCAACCCCCTGCAATGCAGGAATGTCAACTAGATCATACGTGACAGGTGGCCATGGAGCCTCTGCTGAAGCCCCCTTGTGCTTCCCATAGCCATATGAGAGCAAGATGCCAGACCAGATCCAGCAGGGCTCCTCTTATGGACCAGAACTCACCCCTGGTTGTGGCTGAGCTTCCTTTCTGGTGGGAACACCTGCCCTCTTGCCATGCTTTAGGTGTCGTATACGAGGATGCTCCTACCTGTGTTCAGGAGGCAGCTTGCACATCAAGGCTGCTCATCAAAACATTTAGGGAGATGGAAGGAGTGTACCTCAGCAGTGGGGCATATCTTTCACAAGCCAAGGTTGAATTACCTACCCTTTATATGTGGATTTTTTAAAATAAAAAAGTCTACAAATTAAATAATAGGAAAGATCCTGGAGAGTTTTAGAAACTCAGATTTATAAGCTAATTGCTAAATAGCACCCTGAACCTACAGAATGTCTAGGTGCCATTTTTCTACCCAGTGAGATTTCTTTATTGTTATTAATATTTTTCATTTCATTTCTATACCGCTTTATATTTTAAAGGAAAAAAATTTGAAGCGGTTTACAACACATTAAAACATAAAATTAAGCAATCCAGAATAAAAAAAATTCAAGCTTCAAGGAAAATATTTCAGATCCTTCTCTAAGTGACATTTTGCTTTCCACATATTTATTTACCTACTTAATTTATATAGCGGCCCCACAGCAGACGTACTCTAGGAAGCCAGTGTGGTGAAGTGGTTCAAGTGTCAGACTAGGACCTGGGAGATCAGGGTTCAAATCCCCACTCAGTCCTGAAGCTCACTGCGTAATCTTGGAGTCGGTCACAGCCTCTTAACCAACCTTACAGGGCTGTTGCAGGGATTAACTGAGAGGGGGGTGAACCATGTACTCCACTCCTTGGAGAAAAAGGTGAGATATAAATGCAATAAATGAGTTCTTCTGCTTGCCTGCTTAAGAAATCTGGAGAGGCCAGCCAGATGGAGATGTCAGTCGCCAGCCTGGCATCCAGGGATCTCCACGTGGTTGCAATTGCACCCCTGCCAGTAGCAAAATGTGCCCGGCGCTTGGCTGATGTCTAACACTGCTTCCTAGACTCTGCCTTCTGGGTACCAGTTGTGCTGTCTCCATCCTGTGGTTGTTGAATCTCCTTGTCTTGTAGGTGTGCACACATAACCATGCACCTAAGTGTGTAATGCACACAACTTGGAAGCAAGTTCTGTTGCATTCAGTAGGGCTTGCTTCTGAGTAAGCACGCGTAGGATCAGGCTTCATATAGACAATGAAGACCAGGCACCACCAAAGTAGCTGAATTAGAGGGAGCCATACTATTGCCAGCTAAGAAGATCAGGAGGAAAGAACTAGATAAAATAGCGGTCAACTGCAAAGGGGATTCAGATATTTAATTTGGCACATTTTACTAGAGAATCTTATGCCATTCTATTTTGTGCAACATTATATTGCTGGTGCAATATGAAGGCATCATTATGTTCATTGCTCATCTGTGCAAAGGACAGTTGGCTGTGGTGGTCTTGCTTATGTAGCAATTCGTTGCTGCAAAAAATGATTTCATCAAAGCAAGAAGGGTGCTTGTTTCCTCTCCTTAGACAGGAGAAGGAACCCAATTCTGCAAATGAATAGTTTATTCTGTCTTTGTTCTCAGGACGGTGTGTTTTAACAGAGCCTGTGGTGTGTTTCTCTAAACTGCCATAGATCTGATTTTGACAGTTGCTCTGTTGCTTGGCTGTATTGGTTGTCACTGAATGCCTAGCAGTGTGGGGTCGTATAAGGGCGATTGTCATGCAATTTTCAGTCAATAAGAAACACAGAATAGACTGAATTGATATATTTTATTGGACCATCTTTTAATGAAGGAACATGAGAGATTTTGTGGACCGATAAAATTGTTTACATATGCGATCAACCTTGTCTTGTAAAAAAATACTTTAGAATTAGCTATTTTTGTGTTCCAACTGATGGAGAGCATTGCGCAATTATGCACCTACCCAGCAGATGTTGTCCCTGATCAAAGGCCTTGCTTGACTCTTTTCTATTTCATGGGGATGAAATAAGAGCGTCAATTAGTATATATGGGGGGGGGGGGTTGTACATGACTGTGATGTCTATATGAGAGGGAGACATCTGGGAAAGGCAGGATGAGGATAGATTTTGAGGTGGGTGATTTTTTCCCAACCCCATTAAAGCTGAAAGATAGCAAAGCTTGACTTTTTCAAGAGAAGCCAAACAGCCATTGATTGCTCTGCTTTTCTGAAGGGTGTTCAATTTCAATTTTCAACTCCTTAAAAATAAAATCACGAAAAGCAATATATCTTACCTAAGTCATGTCTGTGTTTCCAGTTTCTTTGAGCCCATAGATCAGGGAACATAAACACTAATTTTTTTTTTAAAAAAAATACTATATTACTAATACTACTATTTTTTAGCTGGAGGTTAAGTTGTGGTTAACTCAGTAGAATTAGTTCAGCTGAGAAAAATACCCCATCATATTGCTCCACAGTTCACACCTAGAATATTCTGTCTGATTTGAGACACCTCTTTACCACAAAGAGGAAAAATTGCTGAAAGAGAGGAAAATCACAAATTGCCCATTTATTAGATGGAATAATGGAAGGAGCCAAATGATGCTAAGAAGGAACATAATTACAGATACTTGACAGGTTCAAGTAGCAAAAATGGAAAATAATTGTTCTTAGAATCTCTTTAAATCTCAGCCTCCACCTTCCAGGTCTAGTGTGGAATCTTGTGTTTACACTACTAAAATAAAATTAAAGGCAATCCTGGAATATATCCAGTATGTAGCAATCTTGTCCTAGCTTGTTGGTTCTCAAGGCGCAAGCTATTTGAATTAACTAGTCTCCTTAATTTCTGATTTCTTCTAAAATTCTCTGATGATTGAACTGCCACACCAATTTAATTTCAAATAGTACCAGGACTTAATTTTCAGGCATGACTTCATCCTACGCTCCAAGAAAACAGGCTTTGAATTGCTTCCCGTATTCTGTACAATTGGAAATGCAATCTGAAGCTCTGGGTGAGTGTAGTGGATTAGAGTCAATTTGGGATCTGGCCAGATTGCTTTTGGATTTCAGAAGAGTGAGAGGGCTCTTTCCGGAGAGCGCTGTGTCCTAAAGGCTTGTCTAAAATAGGATGTTGGGCCAGCCATTCAGCAGGGATGGAGTGCGTCGCCTCATGAAATGCTTGGTTACAAATAATTGATGTATTTGGGTGCAAGCAATTAAGGCACAGTGGCGCATGGCAGAACCTGCTTGACGGACATTTGCTGTCACATGTGGTGTATTCTGCTTTTGGCAAAATAAACAAGGGCACACTGCTGGGAACCAATGCCTTTCCTCCCGTCATGTGGTTCCCAGAACGTCTCCTCGACCCCCAAATTCTTTAGCTGCCATCCGTGCTGGTTTCAAAGAACCTCATTGCGTGCTCCAGGATGAATACCACCCCTTTGTCCTCACAATGTCAAAACCAGGCTTGAAATCCCAATTTAGTGGAAGGTAAGGAACTACCTTAAAACCCAGACAAACCTCTCCCCCATCTAGTTCAATAGCCTTTGCTGTGGCTGGCAGTGCCTCCCCAGGGTTTAACAGTGAGGTCTCTCAGCCCTCCTGCCAAAGGTCCTTTCACGGGAGCTCCTTGTGGCAGAAACGGGAGCATTCAGCATGCAAATCATGCGCTCTGCCACCGAGCAGCAGCCTCTCCCTTGACTTCACCCACTTTGTATAAATTGTTAATTGAAAGGGGGAAGAAAATCCACCCTCATTATCTCTCCTTAGCCAGCCATACAGTTAATACGACGAGGCAATTCATCTGCACTGAGTATACTTCAGTATGTGCCTTAAACTGAAACAGGGCCCAGCGGATCATTCAGTTCAGCTCTCATCCTAACTTTCTGGTGCTTGTGTGTTCCTTCGGCGTGGAAATAGAGAACCTGCGTCACTGCTTTTCAGAAAGTAGCACCTTCTGTGTGATTTGGACTATGTCACATCAGCTGTGCTGCTTGGGGCTGATGGGAGTTGTAGTCCAAAACATCCGCAGAGCACAAATAGTTGTTGGTTTTTGGGGGGAGGTTGTAATATGGGTTATGGAAGATGCACCAGGTCTCAGTGGTGTCCTAATCTCTGGCATGGCGCAGTTGCGGCGTTCTGAATCTTGTATTTTGCACGAAGTTGAATGGGCTGCTTTACACCCGACAGCTCTAAAATAAAAAATGTTCTGGTCATGTCAATACAGAATTAGGCCTGCATTCAGGCCACGGCATGTTGTGCTTGAAGGCTGGACGGGCAGGAATCGCTTTCCTGTTGAAGCTGCAGGCAGCCTGACCGAACTTGTTTATTTGATGCTCTTAGATCGTGGCTGCTTGTCAGGCTCTGTCCCTGGCAGGGCTGCTTGAACATTTATTTCCTCTGGCTTCTTGGCTCTTCCACTGGTTTGGTTATAGTAGGGGTGGGGATCTCCAGCCTCCACCCCGGACTAATTAGGCCTGCCAGGCCTCTGCATTCATCCCACAATGCCCTTTTGGCAAAGCCATGGCCAGCTGCCCTGCATGTGAAGTCATATATGACGTCTGTTGTGTGGCAGGTAAGTTCCTAGGGGATTGCAGGCATTGCCTGCTAGCTGATTGGTACAAAGCACATTGAAAGGGGCTTTTGAAGACCTGACAACCGGTCAGATCTTCAGAAGCCCCTTTCAAAATGCTATTTTCTGCAGCACTTTAAAATAGGCTTCTGAAGACCCCTGTGGGCAAAAAAGGTCACCTGTCATCATTGTGACATTAGGTGATTGACAGCTTTGCTGCTCCACTGACCTGTCCTACTTAGCTTGTTGGGGTGGAAGAGTTAAGGCTCTGGCCCTCTTGCCAGAGCCAGTTCCCAGCCTTGGTTTGCAGTGACTTTCCAAGCACAGAGATGGAAGCAAAATCAGATTAGTCAAAATTACTCCATTACTGCAGCCATACAGGCAGTATTTGATTTCCAGGAAAGGATGCTGGGTCCGTCTGGAAACCTCTCCTATGTCGTTGCTCAGTTGTGGGGGGAAAGTGCTGAATACCTGCTCCTCTTCTTCTTAAGCTTTACACTGAAAAAAGTGCCATATGTAGTCAGACCGAGGCAGAATAGAACTGTACTATGACTTCCCTTGATCGGAGTACTGTCCTTCTGTTGATGCAGCCTAGAATAAAGGTAAAGGGATCCCTGACCATTAGGTCCAGTCGCGGACGGCTCTGGGGTTGCGGCGCTCATCTCACTTTATAGGCCAAGGGAGCCGGCGTACAGCTTCCAGGTCATGTGGCCAGCATGATGAATCAGAGCAGCGCACGGAAACGCCGTTTACCTTCCCGCCGGAGTGGTACCTATTTATCTACTTGCACTTTGACGTGCTTTCGAACTGCTAGGTTGGCAGGAGCTGGGACTAAGCAACGGGAGCTCACCCCGTCGCGGGGATTTGAACCACCGACCTTCTGATCAGCAAGTCCTAGGCTCTGTGGTTTAACCCACAGCGCCACCCGCGTCCCTGCAGCCTAGAATAGCATTAGCCTTTTTTGCTGCTGCGTCACACTGTGGACTCATGTTCAGCTTGTGGGCCCACTAAGATCCCTAGATCCTAGACCCCAAGGAAGTGGAAGAGGGAAGTGTGAGGATGTCGTGCTGTGTATTTTCTAGCAATCATACATTGCGGGGGCAAGAGGGTGAGAAGGAGGCAAGAAGTCGCTGTTTTCAGTGCCAGCCATGCATTTTCTGGTACATTATCATTCTGGCCGGAACTTGTGGTTTCCTAGCAATGATGAGCCCCTTTGAGAGTTTTATTACGTTTTTAATTAAGGCTAATGAAGGTGACTTGGAAGCATTTTAAGTAGGAAGAAAGCAAAAGCTTTAGGGCAGTTTTCTGGGATTTTTGAGAGTACCTGGATAGCATGTGCAATTGCTACATCAGGGAAATCTTAGAATTGTAGAGTCCAAACCCATTGCAATGCAGGAATCTCAGCTAAACCATCCATGACAGATGGCCATCCAACCTCTGCTTGAAAACCTCCCAGGAAGGAGAGTCCATGGGGTACAGAGTTATACAGTGTAGGACTGTAGCTCAGCAGCAGAAGATCCTGGGTTCAGTCCTTCGTATCTCCAGGGAAGACTGGGAGAGGACCATGCCTGGAAGCCTGGAGAACTGTGGCTATTCAGTGTAGACAATATTAAACTGGGTGGTCCACCGGCTTGACTCATCACTGTACGGCAACTTCCTGTGTTCTGCTTTCTTATCAGGAAAAGCTTCTCCTTGGGCCAATCCCTGGCAAGAAATCCCAGTTTTGAATAATGGTGGTGTTGTTGTTTTTTTATTCGAGCAAATCATTACCATATAACTCAGCTTGCACAATGACAGTGCTTTGAGTTGCTGAGGTCAGCAGCTACCGAGGTGGAAAGGAGAGGCGTGCATTCTAGAAGATGGTTGGAGGGCAACAGGGTTGTGACAAAATCTGGGCCCGTGAGGGAAGGAAAGAGGAGCAAAAGGAGGCCTGCAGCATGTGGACAACGTCCCTGAATGTACAAGACTCTTAACTTTGAAGCTGACTGAAAATAATAATAATAATAATAATAATAATAATAATAATAATAATAATAATAATAATAGCAAATTTTATTTATACCCTGCCCTTCCCGGTTCAAAAACTGGGCTCAGGGTGGCTAACAACAAATTTAAAACACTTTAAAACACTTAATTATAAAAGCAGCATAAAATACAGTATAAAAACATGAATAACAATAAAATTCAAAAATCAATTAGATAATCCCCAGGGCTAGCTGGCTGAATTGGTCCTACTTGGGCCAGCGAGGAGGCCAGGGGAGAATTAGCTGTGGGTGATCTTCATAAAAGGGGAGGGGGAGGGAAGAGAAGAGAAGGGAAATAAAAGAGCTAGCAGCGCCCTTTTGCACATTTTCCTTGAAAGGATGAAAGTTGAGAATTTCAGAATGGCTAGACCTCTCTGAACCTCCTAGTCAGTTATTCAGACTTAAGATTTCGAATGAAGCTGTAGGAGCCACTGCAGATAATCCTCTGGGGCCCTTCTTCACGTGCCCCCTCCACGAGAGGTCTGGAGGGTGGCAACATGAGACCAGGCCTTTTCTGCAGTGGCTCCCCTTTTGTGGCATGCTCTCCCCGGGAAGGCTTGCCTGGCTTCTCCATTACTTATCTTTAGATGCCAGGCGAAAATGTTTCTCTGTAACCAGGCTTTTGGCTGATAAACATTCTATGGCCTTTTAAATGTGTTTCTGGGAAGGTTTGTTTGTTGTTTGTTTTATTACATATCATGTGTTTTGATTTTGTATTTTTATGTTGTGAACTGCCCTGTGATCTACAGATGAAGGGTGGTATACAAATTTAATATATTATCATTACTACTACTACTACTACTGTTATTTCTGTTATTATTATCATCATCCAAAGTGATATTTCTCATTTTTAACAAAACTTGAGTTAAAAGCCATTTGCTTCTGCACTAATACTGATCAAATGGGAATAGGAAGCACTTATTTCCTGTCATTTAGAAAGGGTAAAAACATTTTACATTGTTATTTCTTCTTGTTGTTCTGCCTCACAGTAACTCAGAGAGGGATGTTTTTTTGCTTGTTTTTATCTTACAGTTGGGAAATTGAGATTTTGAGATGGTGGCTTGGCCTGTCCACTCTGGGAATTGATGTATGGGCTTGGGTTTCAACTTTCATCTCTAGTGTTAAAAGCCAGACTGGGGGTGGAGGGGGGGCTGGTTTGTACTCACTGCTTTTGTGCCTTACCTCTGTGCTTAATTCTTGCCTTTGATTCTTTCCAGGTTTGGAAAAACCCCTGGCCTTCCTGGTCCTGCCGTCTGCTGAGTTTGCCCTAGCGCCAGCCCGTTGTCATGTCGAAGCTAAAGTGCTCAGAGTCGGTCAGAGTGGTGGTGCGATGCCGGCCGATGAACAGCAAAGAGAAAGTAGCCTCCTACGAGCAAGTGGTCCAGGTGGACGTCAAGTTGGGGCAGGTGTCAGTGAAGAACCCCAAGGGGACTTCTCACGAGCTGCCAAAGACTTTCACCTTTGATGCCGTTTACGACTGGAATTCCAAGCAGTTTGAGCTCTACGATGAGACCTTCCGGCCCCTGGTGGACTCGGTCCTGCAGGGCTTCAACGGGACCATCTTTGCCTACGGGCAAACCGGCACGGGGAAGACCTACACGATGGAAGGTGTGCGTGGTGACCCCGAGAAAAGGGGCGTCATCCCCAATTCCTTCGACCACATCTTCACGCACATCTCCCGGTCTCAGAACCAGCAGTACCTGGTGAGGGCTTCTTACCTGGAGATCTACCAGGAGGAAATCCGGGACTTGTTGTCAAAGGATCAGTCCAAGAGGCTGGAGCTGAAGGAGCGGCCAGACACGGGCGTGTACGTGAAGGACTTGTCGTCCTTCGTCACAAAAAGCGTCAAGGAAATAGAGCACGTCATGAACGTGGGGAACCAGAACCGCTCGGTCGGGGCCACCAACATGAATGAGCACAGCTCCCGTTCGCACGCCATCTTTGTGATCACCATCGAGTGCAGCGAAGTGGGGCTCGATGGGGAGAACCACATACGCGTCGGGAAGCTCAACCTTGTGGACCTTGCTGGCAGCGAGCGCCAGTCTAAGACTGGAGCCCAGGGGGAGAGGTTGAAAGAAGCGACAAAGATCAACCTCTCTCTCTCTGCCTTGGGCAACGTCATATCTGCCCTGGTGGACGGCAAAAGCACTCACATTCCCTATCGGGATTCCAAGCTCACCAGGCTGCTCCAGGATTCGTTAGGGGGCAATGCCAAGACCGTGATGGTGGCCAACATCGGCCCCGCCTCGTACAACGTCGACGAGACCCTGACGACGCTGCGGTATGCCAACCGGGCCAAGAACATCAAGAACAAGCCGAGAGTGAACGAAGACCCCAAGGATGCGCTGCTGCGGGAATTCCAGGAGGAGATCGCGAGGCTCAAGGCGCAGCTAGAAAAGCGGTCCGTTGTCAAGAGGAAGAAGAAAGACAGGAGGAGAGACGGAAGCTTCAGCGCCGGCGGGGAGGACGAGGACGAGGAGGAAGATGGCGAAGAAGGGGAGGAGGAAGGAGGAGGTAACAAAGGTGACTACTGGAAAGAGCAGCAGGAGAAGCTGGAGATCGAGAAGAAGGCTATCCTAGAGGACCACAGTTTGGTGGCCGAGGACAAGATGAGGCTGCTGAAGGAGAAGGAGAAGAAGATGGAAGACCTGAAGCGAGAGAAGGAGGCAGCTGAAAGGCTGGGCGCCAAAATCAAGGTAGGAGGCTCTTTGCTGAGTTCTGTGGATTCAGAAAAGTGGCCTTGGAGGAACCTCTCTGGGGGAGGTTCAGTGTTGAAGACTAAAAACAAAAGCATAGGGATGGGGA
Source organism: Podarcis vaucheri (assembly GCF_965113315.1). Lineage (NCBI taxonomy): Eukaryota > Metazoa > Chordata > Lepidosauria > Squamata > Lacertidae > Podarcis > Podarcis vaucheri. Next base: position 104,799,906 of record NC_138764.1, read on the forward strand.
ATTGTTCCTGAAACGCTTCTCTGATGTTCAGAGTGGTTCTGAGATTCTGAATTCAAAGGTTTTCCTTTCCAAATTATTCACAGCTAGAGAACTGCAGCCAGCAGTTGGAGAGGTGTAGGTGATTTAAGACCTGGTTTGGACAATCAAATTCTGGCTTCAGAGGCAAGGACGGATGCATGAGATCTGTGCACTCACAGACTGCCTCTTCGTGCAAGCAGGGAAGCAAGCCAAGACCTTGCAGGTAGCCATAGTTTTCTGTTGTGTGCTAAGCGCGGAGCGATGGACAGTGGCTTCCAGGCATTGGCAGGCCAGCTTTATTTTATTTATTTCATAAAATTTATAAAACACTGTAAAAAAACTGTCAAACAACCTTGCAGTTGTTTGATTTATCCTATCTTATCCTGGCCAGTTGAGAAGCTATTGCCCATAGCTTCCTAGTCCAGTTCACACGTAATAGAAAGCTATAGTTTATTGTGACTTCCTGGCTTGTTTCCTTGCTTTCATGAAGGGAAGAGTGAAGGGGTGGCATGCATGTGAAGAGCTAGTGCACATTTAATCAAGTGTTGCCCACAGCTGCCAATGAACCGTCTTCATCCTTCCTCTGTCAGCTGCTCGTAGAGTCGAGGATGGCCAACTCACCTTAATGAGCCAAAGGTGAAACAGCTTCCCATCTTGGTAAGTTTTCACAAGATCTGAAGGCTGGTCAAAAATCAGTGTTTTCTTCTAACTGTGATTAGTAAAAGAAATGCTTGATGGGGGAAAATAGGAGTGGGACTTGAGCAGGCATTCTCAACCCAACCCAATTCATTTCCTTTCATTATTTATTTGCATTTTTATGAATCTGAATGAACATGTAACAATCAACTGAGACCTGAAAACAGTGATAATGTAAAGCAAAGCAAGCCAATGACCAAATCTTCCACCGAGATGTGAGGAAGGTGTGGAAAGAATAAGAAAAAAATATGCAGGGACATGGGTCGCAAGCGGTTGCCATGTGATTCAAATGAAGACCCAGAGACACAGCAGGTTTTTATACACCGAGACCTATGCAGATGCCATGAATAGTGCCATGCAAAGTCATATTTGGCAGGTTCAGATGGGAACGATTATTCATATATGTCATGAAACCCCACCAAACAGCTAGAAAGCCACCTTGAGTCCCTGTCAGGGGAAAAGGCGGGATATAAATAAGTATGATGATGTTGATATAATCGAGACTGATCCCTCTTAATTTCTCAATGATCTGTTGGTGTGAAAGGACCGTAAAAAGTCACTCTGAGAGGAGAACCCCAAATTTATGAGTGTACTAGAAAAAGCCATCTTGTCTTCTGATTTGCATAAGGCAGGCATGGCCAAATTTGGCCCACCAGCTGTTTTGGGACTACAACTCCCATCATCCCTAGCTAACAGGACCAGTGGTCAGGGATGATGGGAATTGTAGTCCCAAAACAGCTGGAGGGCCAAGTTTGGCTGTGCCTGGCATAGGGGATGTCCTCCATCTTCACCCAAAGTGTAGAGTCATTATAATGGACTGAGGGTATCAGCTGCCTTGGATGACAAGGCATGCAAGCATGGGAAATGTATGGGGAAAGCACATCTTAAGATTCTAGGCTCACTCCCTGGTATCTCCAGGGTTGGGGCAGTTCTCCTCTGCTGGAGTCCTTTGAGAGATGCTGTGAGGCCGAACAACTGCTTCTGGGCAGCACGAACCAAAAGCCAAACTTTGGTCTAAGGAGGCACAGTTTATGAGACAACTGTGTGAGATCTTTACCCATTTTATTTTATTTTAAAGAAAGCAGTAATTGTGAGGCTCTGCAAGATGCTGATTTTGGTTATTGGAACCCTCCACCCCTCCCATTCTGCTTTTCAGGCAATGGAAAGCAAGCTCCTTGTTGGAGGGAAAAATATTGTGGATCACACAAACGAGCAGCAAAAAATCCTGGAGCAGAAGCGGCAGGAGATTGCTGAGCAGGTGAGAGGGAGAGGGAGAAGTGCCTGCGTTGAGATGGGTTGCAGGGGTCCCAGAGTGTGCAGAACGGGGGGTGGGGTGGGGAGCCTGTGGCTGGACTGCAACTCCCATCATTCCTTCCTACTGGCCCTGCTTGCTGGGGCTGATGAAAGCTGGAGTCCCGCAATATTTGGAGGACTGAACATTCTCCACTGCCCTGCGTTGTGGCCCTGGGAAGCTCACAGCACGTTTTTCCATTCCACCGTGGGTCAAGGATGTCTATAACATTTGGGCAGAACGCACTGGGAACATTTCCTGGGCAGGCATCTTTGGAATCCAGTCAGCAGCAGTGCGAATTTAATAAGAGCATTGCTGGATCTTTTATTTATTTATTAGATTTATATACCAGTTTGGATCAGAATAGTAGTTGGTCTAATCCAGCATCCTGCTGCCCACAGTGGAAAACGTCATGCATCTAGAAAGCATGACGGCAAATTCCCCCCTCTTCCACTCAAGCTCTGCAACAATTGGTATTCAAAGGTATACAATTGGTATTCAAAGGTATATGGAAGTTCTGTTTAGCACGGCTAATGCTGCTGTTTTGAAAGTCCTTTCCGTTTCAATGATGAGTGTGCCAGGGATGTTCTCAGCGGCTTTTGCTCTTACTGTTTCCTTTTTAATTTTTTTTAAAAAATGATAGTTATTACTTTTTTAACATTTCTAACACAACACTACAAACAAAATAAGAAAAAAGAAAAAAAACAATGCAAATACAATACAAAAACGGTACATGGACTAACAAAACAAACAAAAACAAGCAAAAACAATTTAAAAACACCTCAAACATTTTCAATATCTTATATTTCATTCACTTATTTCCAGCGACCTCCTCCCACCTCCCTTTTTGTACAGTGGTACCCCGCAAGACGAATGCCTCGCTAAACGAAAAACCCGCAAGACGAAAGGGTTTTCCGATTTTTAGAGGCTTCGCAAGACGAATTTCCCTATGGGCTTGCTTCGCAAGACAAAAGCCCATAGGGAAATCTCCTGGGACAGCGGGGAAACGCAGCGCACCTTCTCCTCTGTTCCCAGACCTGTCCTGAAGGCTTGTGGTGGGAGGTCCGGGAACGGAGGAGAAGGCGCGCAGCCTTCCCGGGGCTTGCGGTGGGAGGAGGGTTTTTCCTCCCCACCGCCAACATTCAGAACAGAGCGCCCCTCGCGCGGGGCAGACATTCGCAGCGGATAGCACGTGCGGGGCAGCAGGCTGCTATCCGCAGCTTGCAGAGCCCTGCGGGGAAGTCCTGCAGGGCTCCCCAAGCTGCAGATGTCTGCTAAAGAGCGCCCCTCGTGCGGGGCAGCAGGCTGCTATCCGCAGCTTGGAGAGCCCTGCGGGGAACTCCTTCTTCCCCCGCCAGCCTTCAGAAAAGGTCTGGGGACAGACTGTCCCCGGACCTGGTCTGAAGGCGGTTTCCCTAGGAACGCATTAATTGATTTTCAGTGCATTCCTATGGGAAACCGTGCTTCGCAAGACGAAAAACTCGCAAGAAGAAAAAACTTGCGGAACGAATTAATTTCGTCTTGCGAGGCACCACTGTATTCCACTTCTACTATTTGTTTCAGCAATTCCTTTCCATCTTACTCTGCTTTCTGTTCTATATTTATCTTAACACATTCTTGCCATACTTTTCCTTTAATTTTCTCTTAATCTATTTATACTTAATTCCTTATGACATTTCTGCTAAAGCCATATAATTTCATTCCAACATTTTTCTAACATTCCTTAATTTTACAGTATTTCTGTAAATAGTCTTTAAACTTTTTCCAATCTTCTTCCACCGACTCTTCACCCTGGTCTCAGATCTTGCCAGTCATTTCCGCCAATTCCATATAGTCCATGAACTTCATCTGCCATTGTCCAACGCTTCAGTGTTTTCAAAAAGCAACCATTCTCTCAACCAGCAAAAAGCAGATGGTTCACAGCAAAGTTTCAAGGTCTTTTTTAATACATGAGGTTCATGAACTTAATTGCTTGAAAACTTTGAGAACAGCTGAAAGGTAGTAAAATGCAAACACTGCAAGATCTTCAAGAAGCTGCATGAGAAAAGCTATTTTACTGAACTTTGCTTACGTTCTTCGTTGACTCTTCCCCTTTTCCATCCTCTGGCCGAAAGGAAGCCCATCTTTTGAAATCCAAGACTTTTGCTCTTTCCTTTAAGGTGTGAGAACTTAGAACAGGGGTCAGCAACCTTTTTCAGCCTTTTCCCACCATCCCTCAGACCATGTGGTGGGCTGGAATATATTTTGGAAAATAATATGAACGAATTCCTATGCCCCACAAATAACCCAGAGATGCATTTTAAATAAAAGCACACATTCTACTCATGTAAAAACACACTGATTCCCGGACCGTCCACAGGCCGGGTTGAGAAGGTGATTGGGCTGGCTCTGGCCCCTGGGTCTTAGGTTGCCTACCCCTGACTTAGAATGTAGGGGTGGGATTTGACTCAGTTGATACACAAGCAGAACGCCCCTCTCTCTGCCCCACATGTCCCCTGAATCTGCTTTGGTGTTTGGTGGAAAACCCAAAACAGATTTAGGGGGAGGAGAGAAGGGAAATCCTATTATGCAAGTGGACCTCATTCTGCTCACAGATCCACCTCTTACTGCCACATTGAAATCCACTCTGTGGCTGCAGTCCAGTGCACAGGTACTTGGAAACGAGCCCATTGAATCTAGTGGTGCATAGTAAACATGGTTTGGGGTCAGTCTGCAAGTCTGTTCCGAGGTCACCAGTAAGCCTTTCAGCAATTCCAGACGAAGTTCAGGCTTCTTGAGCCTCACAATATTCCCCCTTAAAATTATTTGGAACAAAGTGAACTTTCAGAATAAAACCCTTCAAAAATGCACAGCATTGATTGGTAACGCCTTGTGTAAATTCTCTCACCCCCTGCGAATGATTAGCATGTACCCTGACAGCGCTGAGCTCCAAGCCAAAAAAAAAAGTCATCTTTGTTGTCTCCTGCAGAAACGACGAGAGCGAGAAATCCAACAGCAGATGGAGAGTCGGGATGAGGAGACCTTGGAGCTGAAGGAGACCTACAGCTCCCTGCAGCAGGAAGTGGATATCAAGACTAAAAAACTGAAAAAGGTGAGTGGCCTCCCTGGAGGTGGGCAGGCAGGTATGTACAGGTACTGTATGTGAGCTCTGGAAATTAGCATGGATGTGGCCAAATCCAGAATTGGGCTTCCCATCTTCAAGAAACTAAGATGTGACAGTTTTCTCTGCACTTTTAGGGCAGATAATAGTTAATTGTTTCAAAGGAGTCAGAGTGGATCAAACCCCCTGAATTCCCCCCCACCCAAACCAGGCACAACTTGCATCTCCCCTTGAAAAATAAGGCCCAGCGGTTCCCTTTGGCCTTGGGGGAGATGCAAAGCTTTTTGACAGATGCATGTTAAAATTCAGAGTTTTTGGCTGGAAAATTCTCCACTTGCATGACCTGGTAAGCTGTTGTAATTTTACAGGTTCTAACTAGTCCTATGAGCCATAATTATTATACGTAAACGGTTGTGATGCTATGTAGTTGTGTACTACCTTGATTTTTTAAATTCTGCAATAGAATTAATATTTTGCTAGGTTGGTTTCAGACAGGGCTGGGGAACCTTGGGCCTGAAATCCAACTGTGGCCCTCCAGACTTCGCTACCAACCTCTTGGGGCAGCCCCCAGACCACAGCCTTCGCTGACCCTGCTTGGATTCTTGAGTGTTTTAGCCAAACTGAAATGTGTCCTCTGATAATACCTCCTGCTTGTCTGAATGGAGGGCAGAGAGGGTTGTTTGAGTGCTTGCAGAAACTAGCCTACTGTACAAAGGTGACATTTGCATTTGTTGCTCCACCCACTTTACCTCTGGCCCCGCCCTCCACTGGTACGTGGCCCTCGCAAGCTTGCCCTGAAGGGAAGACGGCCCCTTGGGCTGAAAAGTCTTCCCCACCCCCAGTTTCAGAGATTCACTTTTCACCAATATTTCTGCATGCCTAATTCCTAAGGAAAAACTCTTATCTCCTGGTCTGCCCTGCAGAGGACCTTAAGGTCCATGAATAACCATAGTTTAGAGGTCCTGGGCCCTAAGGAAGTCAGACTATCTTCCACCAGGGCCAGGGCCTTCTCACTGGTGGCTCCGACCTGGTGGAATGCTCTGTTCCATGAGACCAGGGCCCTGCAGGATTTAACCTCCTTCCACAATGCCTATAAGACAGAGCTATTCCGCCTGGCCTTTATTTTGAATTCAGCCTGATCTTTTATTTACCTTCTCTTCCCTTCCCATCCCCTTTTATGAAGATCACCTGCTCTGAGATCCCACAGCTAATTCTCCCCTCGCTGGCCCAAGTAGGACCAATTCAGCCAGCTAGCCCTGGGGATTATCTAACTGATTTTTGAATTTTATTGTTATTCATGTTTTTATACTGTATTTTATGCTGCTTTTATAATTAAGCGTTTTAAAGTGTTTTAAATTTGTTGTTAGCCACCCTGAGCCCGGACTGAGCAGCCTCCGCCCTTTATTTTTAATCAAAACTTGAGCTTACGGTATACCATTGTGGGGCACAATCCACCAAGAGGTTTCCCTGCACAAACCCTTTTGAAGTAACCGGGAGCAGTGCAAGAACTGGGGCGCTTGCTCATGAGGCAGAGGCTTGGTGGTTTGTGCTGTAGCCCATGACTCTGGCTCTCTCTTTCAGCTCTTTTCCAAGCTGCAAGCCGTGAAGGCTGAAATCCATGACCTTCAAGAGGAGCACATCAAAGAACGCCAGGAGCTGGAGCAAACCCAGAATGAACTCACACGGGAGCTGAAGCTCAAGTAGGTTTTTCAGCCAGCTGTCCGTTGCTCTCGAGGGCTTGGGAATGGCCTGCAGAGCAAGCTGTCTGCTGGCCAGGAATGAAAAGCGAATATTTCACTTTTACTGAGGCTGCTTGGAGCGTGCTTGCAACATTACCTTTGTTGATCTCCACAGGCACCTGATTATCGAGAACTTTATTCCCTTGGAAGAGAAAAACAAGATCATGAACAGGTCGTTCTTCGATGAGGAGGAGGACCAGTGGAAACTGCACCCCATCACCCGCTTGGAGTGAGTTGGCGGCCCCCTTGAGCTGGGCTGTAGGGTTTGGGGAAAGGGGGACACACCCTCCATTATCTCTTTAGATTTTCAGTTCATCCGGCCCGTTCCCTGCAGCTCTGGACTTGAAATCCAAGCTTAGCTCCATTTTTCTCAGTTGGTGGCTCACCCAAGGGCAGCGGACTTTCTGCTCCCCTCCTTCTTTTCCTGCCCCAACAATCACAACGCCACCATTCTGCAGCTCAGGTCGATTGAGGCAGGACTCTGGTGGCAGCAGCTCTGGTTCTGATCCTGCAAGGTGGTCGCTGCAGCCTTGGATGTTATATGGGAGACGCTGTGATGTAAATGCCGTTACTTGAACGCTGCAGATGCAACATGGAGTTCTGTCCCCAGCTGCCTAAAAGCGGGAATTTAGCTCAGAGCTTGCTAATGTATTTTTTCTATTTAGACAAATATTTGTGTACTGCTGCGTCAAAGCAGTTTACAGAAATCAAAAGATAAAATAAAAAACATAAAAAGTTAAAAAGCAGACATCAATTAACCATTGTGGAAGCTCATATTTTTGCCTACATAAGGCAACAGAACAGAAATGTTTGCAGCAGGCATTTAAAAGTTAGCACAGAAGGTGTCTGCTGAATCTCTAGTGGCAATGAGTTCCAAAGGACTTGTAGGATGACCAATGGCACTATTGCAGATCTCAGTGACTGAGCAGGGAAAGAAGGGCTCAGGTGATCCCTGAGGCCCCTGGACCTAAGTTGAAAATGAATACAAGGACCTTGATCCTCAGCAATTAGTTCTGAGAGGCATTTTGCCTCTGAAAGTCTCTTTTACCCTTCATGGATTTCTGTATCGCCAGAATCCTCTGCAAGTGCAACTTGCAAAGGGTCAGGAGGAGGAAACCATTGGATTGCCCAGTGCTGCCTCTTAAGGCAGCAAAATACCGTGTGCTGGACCTAGTACAGTAACGGCATTGCATTGCACATTGATGTTCATCCTCCCAGCTGGGATGTTAATCCACATGCTGCAAGATAAAATCAAGGCAGGGCCCAAGGTATGGCAGCTGAGGACAGATGGAAAGGAGCAGGCTGAGAAGTGTGGCTTGTGGGGAGTGAAGAATGAAGTCGCATCTGGCGGCATATCTCATCCTGGAGATTTCCAAATTTCTACACAAAGCTTTCCCCGCATGGTGTTTGTAATGAACAAAGAATATATTAATCGAGAGATCTCTTGCTGGGCCCGTTCCTTTCAAGTATAAAGTGTCTCCAGGATCAGCGTCGGGAAACTGCTGACACAGCTTTGCTATATAAAGCCTCCGTTAGCAAATTTAGATCTGCTGACCGACAAGGAAAGCAAAATCTTCCCTCCCGTCTTTTGCACAGGGTACACCTCATAGGAAAAGCCAGCCGGGTAGATGGCTAGGGGACAGCTCTGCCATTGCCAGGTTGAGGGAGACACGCGGCAATACCGGTTTGTGTGTCAATGTCCGGCTGGAGGACATGCCCGTGCTTGCACAAACATAACTGCCAGCGAAAACATAGGCGCACTTGGATTCCTGCTTCTTTTTCATGGGGATAAGCATTCATATAATAAGGGCAGAATTGTTGTTTAGTCGTTTAGTCGTGTCCGACTCTTCGTGACCCCCTGGACCAGAGCACGCCAGGCCCTCCTGTCTTCCACTGCCTCCCGCAGTTTGGGCAAACTCATGCTGGCAGCTTCAAGGACACTGTCCAACCATATCGCGCTCTGTCGTCCCCTTCTCCTTGTGCCCTCCATCTTTCCCAACATCAGGGTCTTTTCCAGTGAGTCTTCTCTGCTCATGAGGTGGCCAAAGTCTTGGAGCCTCAGCTTCAGGATCTGTCCTTCCAGTGAGCACTCAGGGCTGATTTCCTTCAGAATGGAGAGGTTTGATCTCCTTGCAGTCCATGGGACTCTCAAGAGTTTCCTCCAGCACCAGAATTCAAAAGCATCAATTCTTCGGCAATCAGCCTTCTTTATGGTCCAGCTCTCACTTCCATACATCTGGACCATAAAGAATAGTTATATTTTAAACAGACTAGTTGTGTTTGTGGTGGAGGATTGCAGTAGCTAAACAGCATTGAGGAACATAGGACATGTATATGGAGCTGGACCATTGGTCCATCTGTTTCAGTACTGTCTACACTGGCTGGCAGCAACTCTGCAGGGACATTCCCAAACCCAAATGGAGATGTTGCCAGGGACTGAACTTGGAACCTTCTGTATGCCAAGCAGGTAATAATAATAATAATAATAATAATAATAATAATAATAATAATAATAATAATAATAATTTATTATTATTTATACCCCAGCCACTCTGGGCGGCTTCCAACTGAACACTAAAATACAATAACCTATTAAACACTAAAAGCTTCCCTAAACAGGGCTGCCTTCACATGTCTTCTAAAAGTCTGGTAGTTTTCTCTTTGACATCTGGTGGGAGGGCGTTCCACAGGGCGGGTGCCACTACCAAGAAGGCCCTCTGCCTGGTTCCCTGTAACTTGGCTTCTGGAAGCGAGGGACCTGCCAGAAGGCCCTCGGAGCTGGACCTCAGTGTCCGGGTAGAACGATGGGGGTGAAGACGCTCCTTCAGGTATACTGGACCGAAGCCGTTTAGGGCTTTAAAGGTCAGCAGCAACACTTTGAATTGTGCTCGGAAACGTACTGGGAGCCAATAATAATAATAATAATAAAAGTCATACCTTGGTTGTCAAGCGGTATCCGTTCCGGCAGTCCGACTTCCAAAAACATTCGACAACCAAGGCGCAGCTTCCCATTGGCTGCAGGAGCTTCCTGCACTCAATCGGAAGCTGCGTCAGACGTTCGGGTTCCAAAGAACATTCACAAACCGGAACACTCACTTCTGGATTTGTGGCGTTTGGGAGCCAAAACGTCTGAGTTGCAAAGCGTTTGAGATCTAAGGTACGATTGTAATAATTTTTATTTATATCCCACCCATCTGGCTGTGTTTCCCCAGCCACTCTGGGTGACTTACAGAATTCATAAAAACAAAACAAAACGTCAAACGTTAAAAGCCAGGTCCTCTACAACTGAGCAGATTAGGCCCTTCCCATAATAATCCTTGTGGGAAAAGTTGTTCTGATATTTAAAGTGTGCATTTGAATGAAAGAGAGGCAATCCCTCCTGACGGAAGCGCTTACATTGTTGTTTTTTCAAACGACTACAGCTCAGGCGTGGTCTCAGAGAGAACTCTGGCTATGGAAGTTTTCAAACCAGTGGCAGCATCCACACAGCTGTCTGTTCCTACTCCTGCAGTTCCCAATTAAATTGTGGGATAGGCGCTCCTCTTCTCCCCGGACCATCTCCCTTTCCCTTGTTCTCATGGTAGCTCTTAGTGACCAAGACTGGCCTGAAAGTTTTCTGATGGTGCTGGCCCTGGGCTTGTCAAGCAGCTGCCGTCATGTAGCCTGGCAGCCAGGAGTGGCGCAGTAGCAGCTAGGACTCTCCCTCCTTGGAGGTTGGGTGGCCATCTGCCACGGATGCTTTAGCTGAGATTCCTGCATTGCAGGGGGTTGGTCTGGATGACCCTCGGGGTCCCTTCCAAGATTTTCCTGACGCAGCAATTGCAGGCTGGTTGGAGAGACTCAGTGGGTCCGAAGTTGGGCCGCTTGTGGAGGGAAGGGGGCTGGCTCCTGCAGTGGGCTTGATGTCCTTTTCCCTCGCCAGGAATCAACAGATGATGAAGAGGCCGGTGTCAGCTGTGGGATACAAGAGGCCGCTGAGCCAGCATGCTAAGATGTCCATGATGGTTCGCCCAGAAGCCCGGTACAGGGTAAGCTCACGCTCAGATCTGCATAAAATCATGAATGGTGTGGAGGGTTCCTCGTCGGAGAAGCTCGCCATCTCCCCAAATACAAAAGACCTGAGATTGGACCCTGCTAATTTCAGGCCAATTAGTCTCCTAAGCGTTATCAGTAAACTACAGTGGTGCCCCGCAAGACGAATGCCTCGCAAGACGGAAAACTCGCTAGATGAAAGAGTTTTCCGTTTTGGAGGTGCTTCACAAAATGAATTTCCTATGGGCTTGCTTCGCAAGACGAAAATGTATTGCGTGTTCCTGCTGGGTTCCCCCCCCCTTTTCTAAGCCGCTAAGCCGCTTATCAGCTGATCTGATCAGCAGATAAGCCGCTAATAGCGCTAATCCGCTAATCCGTCAATGGGCTTGCTTCGCAAGACGAAAAAACCGCTAGACGAAGAGAATCACAGAACGGATTCTTTTCGTCTTGCGAGGCACCACTGTACGTGTTGCCCACTTATGTGATAAACTTGAGGATTGGATGCAGCGAGAACACGTCCTTACAGAAGCGCAAGCTGCTTTTAGGGCAAATCGGTCAACTTTAGACCAAGGCCTAGTACTCCAACATCTTGTGGAAAAATATACCTCAGGAAAAGGAGGATCCCTCTACGGAGCTTTCATAGATTTTAAATCTGCCTTCGATTTAGTATCATGAGATAGGCTTTGGGGAAAACTAAGCGCCTCAAGCATAGACAGACATCTACTGTGTCTTATCTGCAGTTTATACGAAAACACTCGGGTCCGGGTTAGGTGTGACCGGCAGGGCCATTTATCCAAGGAAATCCAAACCTCCCATGGTGTTAAACAAGGCTGCGTCCTTGCGCCTACTTTATTCAACTTCTACATTAACTCCTTAGCAGGAAACATGGAGAAAGAAAATGCCCACCCCCCTAAATTGGCTGGTACATTTGATAATTTTTTTAACTGCTGCTATATCTGAATTGTCTCTGTTGTGCCCGATTGCAATTTGGTGTATTCCTGTTGTGTTTTGTGATTTTCCTGATGTTGTGGGTAACCCGAAGCTGGTCTGTGACTGTAATAATAAAATTCAAAGACCTGAGGTGCTAAAAGGTTTGGGCAGGAGGTTTACACCATGCAAAAAGAAGCACTTCGAAGTAAAAGTCGCCTTTCGCTCTCTGTGTTGCAATGGCCGGGGGCTGGGAGGGTGGCTGCTTGTGCCACACAGGTGCATAGCTTTTGTCTTCGGGAAGAACGCCATGTCCGCACCCATAACCAGAGGTGCATCTCAGCATTGTGCCCAGGGTTGAAGGCTTCGCTGAGGCACCGATTGCTACTTTTCATCAAAAAACTCCATGTTAGTCATGCTGTTTGTTTGGGTTCCTGATGCAGCATGGCAATTCACAACAGGCCTCTATGTCAGGGGTGGGGAAGCCATTATTTCCCTTCCACAGGAAACATTTTCGTCTGTAAATTTTTAACTCTTGCAGTATTTGGTTGTCCTCCAGTAGGAGAGCCAGGCTCTCTTTAAAAAATATTATTTATCTTATTTATCACAAAGTATAAGGACAGGTGCCAAATAAAATAAAACTAAATTAGAAGGGGATATCTCAGACTAAACATACAGGAACACATTTCTGCTCCAAAACTCCAAAAACAAATATAAAAAATATATAAAAATAATACCAGAAGATTCCAAGTAACACAAATATTAATTCTGGCAGCAGTTAAGTGATGTTACATTAATTCCCTGTCCTCTGTTAGTACAGTTTACATAACATATCTAAATAGTAAAATTGGAGGAGCCCATGGGTAAAGTATACAGGCCCGCAGGTGGTGCTGTGGGTTAAACCACAGAGCCTAGGACTTGCTGATCAGAAGGTTGGCGGTTCAAATCCCTGCAATGGGGTGAGCTCCCGTTGCTCGGTCCCAGCTCCTGCCAACCTAGCAGTTTGAAAGCATGTCAAAGTGCAAGTAGATAAACAGGTACCGCTCCTGCGGGAAGATAAACGACATTTCCATGCACTGCTCTGGTTCGCCAGAAGCGGTTTAGTCATGCTGGCCACATGACCCAAAAGCTGTACGCCGGCTCCCTCGGCCAATAAAGCGAGATGAGCGCCGCAACCCCAGAGTCATCTGCGACTGGATCTAATGGTCAGGGGTCCCTTTACCTTTACCTTATGGGTAAAGTATAGCCCAGGCTATCGACCAGTGGGTCAACTCAGCCCCCTGCTAACCGTCTCCGTGTTGTGATGCTGTGGAAGAAATCCCCACCTCAAGTTAACAAAGAGACACTCAGACCCAGCTTCCTGCAATACCTGCCATCCAACTCTCTGCATAGCAAAACATGTTTCCTAAAGCAAAGCCCTCTGCTTGGCTGAGGACTTAAAACAAAAGGGACCTGGCCTCTTGTTCTCTGCAAAATGCCCAGCATACTGATGGCCTCCTATAAATAAGTAATACAGCCTTACTGAGCAGGAAGAGCATGGGTCGGGGCCAGGGGGACCAGGAAGCCAGAAAAAGGGGGCAAGCTGTCAAATTATCGCTGAAATGAAGGCGCCTATTGGAAAATGCAGGATGCCAAACACATTTCAGTGTGTCGTCTTTAGCAGAGAGATTTCTATTCCACTTATAGTGAGGAGGGGTCATTTTGAAGTCAAAATGCTGTGGACAGCTTGAGCTTTCTAACAAATATCTCCACACTCTTTTAAAAGTATAATCCACTTGAGTTCTTGTGACTGTCCTTTCGTTACCTCCAATTGGGGGAACCTTCGCCCGATTTCTGCTGCAAAACAGGCACATTTGAGCAATAAAGTTGTCTGCCGGCTTGTGGGCCTAGGTGCCTGTCTGAACTCTCCTGGTTCTGATCCCTCAGGCAGAAAACATTGTATTGCTGGAACTGGATATGCCTAGCCGGACGACCCGGGACTACGAGGGCCCAGCCATTGCCCCCAAAGTACAAGCAGCTCTTGAGGCTGCTTTGCAAGAAGAAGATGAGATACAAGTGGACGCTTCCACATTTGAGAGTACATCCAACAAGAAGTCAAAATCCAGGTGAGCTCTGGTCGTTGGAAGTAGAGCAGACACACACACACACAATTCCGGAAGCCCATATCCTGGGTAGTCAAGTTCAGGCTGAATTTGTTAGCACCAAACCACTTAAATTGAGGGGGTGGTTTCTGCACATTAAGCAGTATTTGGTAGAGGTGAAGGGTTTTCTAAAATGTTTGAGAAAATGGGAGAGGCTTGGTATGCCCCTGCCCCCTTTTCTAGAAGCAGCCATAGAAGGAAAAGTATTTGCAAGAACTGCTTGACTGTCAGCCAGAAACCTGGTTGTTTTCTTAAAACAGTGGATCCCAAAGTGGGCAGTGGGATTACTTGGGAGACGCTAAGAGGCAAGGGGTGGAAGGGGTTGGTGGTGGTGTAAATGACAATCAGACTTTGAAAAGTTGGTATGACAATATCAAGCTCATCACTTTTGTTGAATTAATGGAACTAAATGGTTTTCATTTGATTTTGAATAAATGTGCAGCAAATTGGTTACTACTTTGAACTTTATTGTGCTGCTATCCTCCTTGGTGGGTTGTGAAAACTTCTGTTCCGAATGCTGCTTTTTTGTAGGGTGGGGGACACAGGGGGTGAGTTTATGGAACCAAGGGGGAGGTGGCCCAATTTTGGGGAGGAACAGCCTGGCCATCCCAAAGCAACATAGTCGGTAAGGTTTGATAGTAATAAGCCGATTCTAAAGCAGATTGTCCCACGAGAAGCCAATAATTCATCATTCAGCTCTACGAAATGGCTTTCCCTTTGTTTATCCCCGACAAGTTTCATTCGTCACACATTCTTCGGGTTCTTCTGTTTTCCAGGCCTAAAACGGGAAGGAAATCGGGTGGCTCTTCGTCCAGTCCATCTGGGTCTCAGCTCTACCCTCAGTCTCGTGGGCTGGTCCCCAAGTAAAACCAGTTCCCTGCTAAGGTGTGGCTGTGCAGCAGCTTTGCCTTCCAAGAGCTCAGGCAAGCAAAGGACCTTCGGAGGGACTCTGTGGCCAGGCTCCAAAGCGATTCCCTTCGAGACGAAGCGATGGCCCCCTCCGCAGCTGAACTATTGTTGTTTTTTGTCCAGCCAGGCGTGTTCCAGGTGGGCTTCCGTCCTCCACGATGGAGTTCCATGTCCCTCTGGCATTTGGTCTCCAAGGGGAAAGAGACTTTAGTTAGGAAATCAGAAATGCATGAGAATACATTAGTGTTAGATGCAACAAGAAGCCTGGGGGGGGGGTGTCACCTTGCCATCTCCTGCTCCTCTTCCTCTTACAGTCTTCTTGCTGCACTTGGTTTGCCTGCCCTTGGGATGGAGCCCAAAGCCATCTCAGCAGAACGAGCACTCTGGGACTTGAGGATGCTTAATAATCTAGTGAGGCTGAGAAGCGACCGCCCGTGGCAGAAGATCCATTTCCTTTCTTTCCATCGAAAGACTGGCACCATTGGAAGGTTTTTTGTTTTTTCGGGGGGGGGGCAGCAAGGGTTACAGGTGGACGTGCCTCCAACCCACAGAAGACATGAGAGTGGAATGCACCCCACAACTACTTAGACGTGTTTCCAGTTAGAAATGCAAGCCAAAGGAGGGCTTTGAAAACCTGCTCTCTCTCTCTCTCTTCTCTGGAACAGAAGCAATAGAAACTTAACAAATCCTTTGCCTGTTTACAAGGATTGGCAAGAGTTGTCCTAGGCGGAGCTCCTAGAGACTTAAGCCATGACCGGCAAGGTCCACTCTGTGCAACAGTCAGCGCTGTGTGCCAGGTGCCAGCTCCGCATTTAGCACTCTTCCTCTGCTCACCATCCATTTTCTCCCAGTGCGCTCCACCAGGCACTTCTGCATTGAGGGAATGCTGTGACACAGTTCCTTCATTGTCTTCCACTGTCCGCGTGGCCTTTGTGACTTCTGGAGGCTGGTTCTGCTTTCCGCCGCAGAGGGGTGGAAGCCGAAGCGGTTCCTTGGCCGAGCTCCCTCCTGGCTGCTGCAGAACGTTCCTTTTGTGAGCAGAGGCTTGTTTCAGACCAGAGTCTCTGCTTCTCATCTTGTCCAAAGTGGTAGGATCTTTCAAAGTGTTCTGAGCCTCGAATCTTCTGTCGGATGGGAATGGGGTTTAAGGTTTGAGTTCGAGGGGAAGGCACCACCACCCGTTCCAGTGGCGAGGCTTGTGCTAGAACAGTCCTGCTTCTTCAGAGTCTCTTCTTTCTCCTTGCCCCAGCTCCAGAGCTGCCCTGTGCAGTGTTTGGGGCGCACGTTGCTGCTGAATTGGGCCAGGTCAAAAGGCTGAAGAAGGTGCCCCCTCCGGGTATCGTTTTACGGTTCAGTTTGTACGTTTAAGATTGATGTATATTGAGAATTCAGTTGTTAATATTTTATTTTGGGGTTGCTGTTGACTGTTGTACTGTGAATATTCCCCACCCCCCACCCCACCGGCTTCCTCTCTGAATGTTTTAACGGCCCTCCTCTCCCTAGACCATGCTGTGGGTGCGAGTGTGCATGTAGGTATGTATGAGAACTTGCTTGGTTATAGGAATACTCTCAAATGCGTTTGGCCTTTGCTTTGTTGCCCTTGTCAAACATTCTCTGAGCAGTCCTCTCCAGCTGCACTGACTCCATGGTTTCTCACCCACGCGAGCAAGGACAACCCAGACAGGCCATCCTACCAGCCCAGAGCTGTTCCAACAAGCCCCACTGCTTTGGATTCTGGGCAGTACGTTTCTGGAATGAGGCCGGTTTTTCTGTTTTCAAAGTATGACTTCCATGGAGTGGAGCTGCCTGGCCCCTGGCTGTTGCATTGGCCAGAGGGAACCTGCATCGCCTCCCTTTCACGGCGAGCTTGGCCGCTCTTGACAAAAAGCCTCTTTTCTTTGGCTCTTGTGGTATCAAAGTGCTCCCATCCCCATCCGGTTCAGTTCCGTTGTTTTGATCCCCTCTGCTTTGTTATTTAAGAAAAGGATTGTACAGCTTAGATAGTGAGGTGTGCTGGTTGTGAATCCAAAGAATTGTTTAGGCAAAGGTACAGCATCTGTGGGATCTGCCATTGTATTGGGCTTCTGTTGGGAAACGTCCGGGGGGAGAACCAGAGGGGGAATATCCTAGGGGATGCTTTGCGTGTATGAATCGGGTAAGCAGGCCAGTGCCTAAAAGATTTCTCCAGGCTAGCTTGGAGAAAGCCCTGGGTTAAGGATACAAGAGAGAGGAATGAGAAGCAGGAGCAGATAGACCCCTCAGTGCTTTCTTTATAATGTGATTCATAACTCCTCTCCCCTCTTTCCTGACAAGGGGCTCTTCTCTTAAAACTGACAGAATTATCCTGATACAGCTGATCTGCCTGTCTGAGGTCCAGCGTGAAAGAGAAACCCATTAAGGCCTAGGAAATGACGAGTGCAACCATGGGAGCTAGCTTGCAATGTCTTTGTCTTTCCTTTGATCTGCATAATTGGATTAGCTTTTTCTCTCCCAAACATAATTCAGCAAAAGTAGCTCTTGAGGTCCAGGGCCCAAACCTTGAGGTCCACGACCATTGAAGCAGTTTCTTTAAAAGCTTTATGTGAAAATCTTGGGACGCTGCTCAGAATTGTGCCAACCTTTCAGCTGGTAGGTGCACCCTATGTGTCGCGGCCATCGCCAACGTGGTGCCCTTGAGGTTTGGACTACAACTCCCACCAGGCCCCACCAGAACTTGTGAGGGGCACCAGGTTGGCAAAGACTTTTCTTGGGAGAGTCCCTTCTGTTATCTGTAGACCTGGTCACAAGATGTTCAGAAAACCACTTTAAATAAATCTCTCTGCAAATTTGTTTCTGCTTTTTGTGGCATTAGGCAATGTAACTGAGGTTGAAAAAATAAACCACAAATCTCATGAGTGCTGTTCTCGCACAGCCGACACACCAGAAAAGCTAATGCAAGAGCCATCCATGATCCTAGGACTGTGTCACACTGGTCAGCTGGGTGGGTGCTCAGCACCTTTGTACTGTGTGTTGGTGGCTCAGCCCTGAAAGGATGGGGTGTTGATTTAAATCTGTCCTTGTTTGACCCCGCAGATCCAATCCACTGGGTAGGACTCCAGTGAGGCTGAAATGAATGAGAGCAGCACAGCGGTGCAAAGCCATTTATTTCAGTGGGTCTCACACAGGGACCGTACCCAGTGGAATGAACGTGAACTGGCGCAACTGTCTTCTGAGAAACTTCCCAAACCTTTGGAAATAGCTCGTACATAGTTCCTTTTCTGTCCATAGATCTTACAGCTTGTATCTGTTATCATCTCTCTTGTCTAGGAATGTAAAAGTGCTCCTAAAGATGTGTAATAAATAAATAAAAATTCAATTGGATTTATTGTATGTAAAATAATAATAATAAAGCCTCTTCCTTCCCCTCCTCATTGTTTTTAGTTACATTTTTTCATATGCTGTTTCACATTCACAGGTTTTCTTTTGGAAAAGGTGTTCATACATTGATGGGAAACATGAGTCTTAGAATTTTATTAGATTTCTAAACTCATCCCATATTTTAAGCCCTAGATCCCAGTAGAGTTCCTGCTGTTCCCTTTTGCCACCAGACCTTTTAACCAGTATGACCTGGTCAAAATCATGTATCTGAATCTTTCCCCACCCACCTATACTTCCTCATTTCCCACCTGTTATTGAGGCCATTATTTCAGAAGGAGCAGGAACTGGTAGTTTTCAACCTCACCCTGTCCTTCCTCCAAGCTTGCTGTTTGAGGTAGGTGGGCACAAGGAAAGAGGCAGTGCTCTGCCATTTAATCCCAGTTCCTGAACGTGTGTGTGTGTCTGTTTGTGTGTGTTAGGTGGTCAAAGTGTCAGAAACATTACCTGGTTCCCACAACCTCTTTCACTGGGCGTATATAAGTAGAGGCTACCTGCCAGGCGTGCTAGACCTCTTTGAAGCATTCTGCAATGCAGGTATTAATACTATGCAGCTCGAAACAATAGGATGAATAAAAACTGACTCCTCTCGGAATAAAAATTATCCTGACCGAAAAGTATGGTTCCAAAAAATGAAACTTTACTAACAGAACTTTCTTCAAAAGAGACTTACAACAAGAATGAAACATCCAAACAGTTGCATAAAAGCATGTGCTTCTCATGTGCTTTTCTTTCCCACTTTCTAACACTGCTTGGGAGCCGTGGCAGACATAATGTCCTCTATTTTGCATGAGGGTGACAGGAGTTCTCCTGCTCATCATGGCATTGCTGCTTCCTGGCTCTGGGGTAGGTCAGAGAAGAGGAAAGAGTGAGTGACCTTGCAAGATTACCTTTTCTCTAAACTGAAAAGACCTGGAGATTACAACCTTTCTCCATAGGGGAGGTGTTCCATCCCATGGATCATTTCAGTTGCTCTTTCCTGAACTTTTTCCCAACCCTGCAACATCCTTTCTGAGGTCAGGCCACCAGAACTGTGCATGGCATTATTCCAAACACAACTTCACCATAGATAGGAAAAATTCTCCAAAAACCTCACCTTCAACTCTGAGCCTGGCTCTGGCTGAGGAGTTATTATTATTATTAATGTTTTAAAGGAGAGGGTGGGAGGTGCTTCAGAGAGCAATTTACTAACCCACTTCCTGCAGTGCCTAAAATTTCTCTCCACCCCAAACAAAAACGTCATTTTTGCGTGGTAATAGCACAAATTTTATGGCCTACTCACATCTGGGTCTGTGGTGGTTGAGCTTGCTTCTGCAATGTGGGGGGGGGAGGATGACACAGCTGCCCTTGACTACTGGCCCCTGCGCACGCACCCCCCCCAAAATGCTGGAATCTCAGCTAAAGCTTCTATGACAGACAGCCGCCCAATAGGACAGGAATTAGTCTGTCTTGTCACTCATGAGCTTGCTGCACTTAAGTTTTTCTATACAACAGCAACTGAACAGGAACTTCATGAACTTAAGAATAAGTTGCCTACACATCAGCAAAAGACCAGGGCACTTTGCATAGATACCTGATCATCAGCAAACGTAACAAAGGCAAAGCCTCCGAAGGGTTATTCAACGAAGACATCAATGACTTCTCCAAACCAGCAAATAAACTCACAGATATCATCTGCCTTCATGTCTTCGGTGCAGTCCAGCACACCTTCCTCGGATTTGAAAATTCCTCTGAAGTTGGCTGGTGCCAATGCAGAACAAAAGAATATTATTATTTATTGAATATTTTATATTAATTTTTTTAAAAGCAATTTAAAATAAGCAGTACCCTCTTGCTAGGCAGCAGCAGTCCTTATGAAGCCTGTCAGGCCCCGCCCTGGGCCAGGTGGAGGTGGAGAGAGGCAGGAGCAGGGCCCTCAGACTCTCAGCAGGGTGGTCCTTGCTGGAAAGCAGCAGCAGCAGTCCTTAGATTTTAATTAATACAAATGTTTTTGTCTAGCTGTTTTAATAACCAACACACTGCATGCAGAGTTGTGTACACACATATCTGCTCTCTTGCACAGAAGCCCTTCTGCTATGAACACTTCACACATTTCCGTGTGCCTGTGCAGTAAAGCCACCGGGAACAGAACTTATGTCAAGCTTAGAAGACACTCCTTTTTTGAGAAATGGAGAGAAAAAGAACAACCATCTCTGGATTCATCTGTGCTTCTGAGCAAACACTGTGAGAGATTAACATGACACTTCGGCTTAAATCGCAAGGAAACTTCCTTGAGGTTCTATTTCAGAAGTTGGGATCAAATGTGGCGCTCCAAGCCTCGCTACCATGACTTTCATCTGTGCTTCGTAGTCGGCAAATCTCACCAGACCGATCCGCTTCGACTGGCTGGTGAAGCAATATCTCTAAGAAACCACAACAAACAGCAGTTACATTTTGATGCTTTGGCCAGTCATGGCTCATGGAAGGGTAGTTACGCCAGATATCTGGACTCTGAGAACTGCTCCAAATCTGCTGAAGAACTCCTCCAGTTCGCGCTCGGACATTTCCCATGCGAGCCCATAAACCACCAGGTCAGCGGTACCAAGACATTCTTGTTTCACATCCATTTCCTCTATCTTCCAATTCTTGCCTAAAGATAGATGTGTCCGTCAAACACAGTCAGCTCTTTTAAAAATAGCTAAACAAATATTCTCATTAGTTGCACTGAAAAATTTGAGTGAAGCAGATCATTCTAGAGCTACATGAAACTCAATCCTAGGTTACTCATTGGGTTTAAGTTTTTCACTCTGAAGTACCACTGTGTTCAAATGGGGCCAATTCCTTAATAACTATTTAGGATTGCAGCCTTGAGGTGTATTTGCTTTGTTTGTTTGTTTGTTTGTTTGTTTGTTTACCAATTGCTCCCACTTGCATTTGGGGGGAAGTTTTATTTGAATCCTTTTCATCTTTAAAACTACTGTTAGGCGTGTCCCATATATTTAAAAGACGAAAAGAAACCGTGTAATTTAGTTGATCAATGAGGGGGTCTAAAAATAAAAGATGCCCAATTGCCTAACAATTTGAGCAACTTATACGGCTTTGGAAGTCTAGGACAAACTAAAAGAAAATCGGTTATCCATATATAGGTTTTCATAGTCAAAGAGCCCATAATTCTTTTTTTAAAAAAGGCAATTACAGCACATAAAAGCAAGGACTGAGCCATTTCAGAGCACACGGGAAACTCAAGCTTCCCCGGCAATACACAGCACAGAGAATACTTGCATCACCTCTGGGATGATCACAGAATCAGAGTTGGAAGGGACCTCTGAGGGTCATCTAGTCCAACCCCCCTGCAATAAAGGAACCTCAACTCAAGCAGCCGCGATAGATGGCCACGCAGCTCTCTTCCATAGGAGAGCATAAAGCAGCCAGTTAAATCATCTTCCTTCCATTTACCCCTATTAGGACACAAAAGCAATAGCCTCACGTCTGGGAAAGGCAAGGCAAGGCAGAAAAGAGGTACGGTTTGGCTTTAAGGGCATAGCAATCTGCTCTTTTACTCTTGAGCAAGAATTTCATGTCTGAGAGGCAGCTAGGCAGCATCTTACCCACCTTAACATGCGCAACACATGCACAGAAGTGGGGGCAGGGCAAGATCCCCCCCCACTACTCTGAAGTAAATAACCCAGTTGGTGTTTTTTGCAGCGTCTGAGGAGCTTTGCAGTTTGTTGGGCAATTGGCTGTGGCTGCAGGGGGAGGGGGAGAGAGCTGAGGCAGAGATGGTTTTGCAGAGATTGTAACTGTTTTGCACGGCGACATCTCTGCAAAACCGATCCTTGCCTCGGCTCTCCAGTGGAAAACCATTACAATCTCTGCAAACATTTCATTTTTCCTCCCAATTTTTTAAATCAATTTTCCAAATTTATAACAAACATAAAAGAAAAGCATCACAATATAAAAAGACAAACGAACAAACATATATCCTATGTTAAAATTCCAACTTAATTATCATTACTGGATGACTTCCTCGACTCCCCTAGCTGAGTTTCCATATAACTCATTGTAGCAGTTTTCCAATATCCCTGCGAACTTTTCAAACGATTTCTCGGCGCACCCCCAGTCACACCCGTGCCCAACATACACGCATGCACGCTCCCAAATGATAAGCTTTGCAGGCTTCACAGACTTCATATACAGTAATAAGTTGGTCTGCATACAGTGCAAATGATTCTAAGAACCTGGGGGTGCAGAAAGGCCGCCCCTGGACCGGGAGGCTGCATAAGGACTTAGGAAAAGCTTGGCTACTGGATGAGGCCAAGTGAGGCCCCTTCCTCCTATCCTCGCAGGAAGGAGCCCCCCAGAGATGCCCTTATCCGCAAGCAGGATTCGAACGCAGGACCAGCCGCCCTCTCCCTTCCCTGGTTCCCAGCAAGGGGGAGTCCGACGCGTTGGCTGCCTGCGATGCTACTTATCTCTCCCCCCCATTTCTTTGTTTATTGCATTTATTACCCCACCTTCCCCCCCCCAATGATCTCCAGGTGGCGCACCTGGTTCTCTCCCTCCTCCACGTGTCATCCCAGCAACCGCCTTGCGAGGTAGGTTAGGACGAGAGGCAGTGAAGGGCCCCCGGCCGAGGGGGGATTCGAACCCAGGTCCTTAGCCCGACACTCTAACCATTATACCACGCTGCCGCCCCTCCGTGACGTGTGGGCCGGCCCTCATAACGGGGTCAGGGTTAGGGCTCCCTCGTCTCTTCCCTCCCGCCTCTCAACGGGCCAACGCGGGAGCTGGGCGCGTTAACGTGTTCGCGCGTTCCCACGAGGGCTGAACGCGCGAGTGCCCGGATGTCTCGGCCTCTTC
Organism: Podarcis vaucheri; assembly: GCF_965113315.1. Classification (NCBI taxonomy): domain Eukaryota; kingdom Metazoa; phylum Chordata; class Lepidosauria; order Squamata; family Lacertidae; genus Podarcis; species Podarcis vaucheri. The sequence goes on from NC_138764.1 coordinate 104,823,012, forward strand.
CCGGCCTCCCCCTCCCCGCTTGGCGCCGCCGCCCATCATGCACCGCGGCAGCGTCGCCAGCGCCGGAGCGGAAGCCCCCTCCTCTTCTGGGCGGGAGAGGGCTCCTTCTCCCCGCCGCGGCGCCTTCTGGGATTTGTAGCCCGACGCCCTTGCCGCGCGTGCCCGCCTCCGCCCCGGTCCGCTCGCCAAGACTACATCTCCCGTCGGCCCGCGCGGCTTGTTTCCTTCAAACAGCAGGAGCGAGCCCTCTCCCTCCCTCGCCTCCTGACAGGGCTCCTGACAGGATTGTCCCTCGCC